>NC_050521.1:12384016-12387251 GCF_002922805.2 Oryzias melastigma | reverse complement strand
TCAATTTTTCAAAACAAAATATGTTTCAGAAAGAAAAAAAAAACCTTAAACGTGCCTTTACCAAGATAATTATTTTAATATTATTAGGAAAATAAGGAAATAAAGTGCTATGTATTTCCAACATTGCTTAAAAGTACTTTACTGGTTAAGATTAAAAGTCCTAATGAGCAATGACCAGTGGCAATCTCCCTATTTTAGTTAAAACTGGGTTGTATAACATATTTTCATCATTATTCTGGTGCACAGGATTATATGGTGCACTGTCAATAAATGTTCAATAATTCAAATTATGTCATATACTAGGTGCATAAAACAGTAAGGTTTATTAAGCGAGACAAAAGAGTCAGAAATAAGTCCATCAGTCAGTCAGTTTTTATTAACTACGTTTATAGTATCTGGAATTTATTTGTAACACGTTACCTATGTTAGCAGCACTAGCCGCGTTAGCATGTTCAGAATACCTTTACTCCCAACCTTGTTTGCAACACATTTAAAAACGGACAACGCCATTGGAGCAAACCTTACTATGACTAAGCTAACTCCCAATCTTGTTAGTAACGTGAAAAAAAACAGTCTGAATCTACTACACGTTAGCCATGTTAGCGTATTTACAAAAACACTCAACCTTGTTT
The DNA here is from genome assembly GCF_002922805.2 of Oryzias melastigma. NCBI lineage: Eukaryota > Metazoa > Chordata > Actinopteri > Beloniformes > Adrianichthyidae > Oryzias > Oryzias melastigma. Next base: position 12,386,619 of record NC_050521.1, on the reverse strand, counting down.
GTACTCGTAAAAAAAAAAGGAAAAAACAGACTAATATTTTGCACAGCTATTATTAATTCATAAAATATTAAAAGGCGCACTGTCGTTTAAAAAATGAATACAAAGGACATATGCTGAAACAGATGTCTGGAAATAAATCATGAATCCGAACTTGTTTCAGTAATATCTAATAGTATATAGTCCTCTAATGACAACAGACTAAATGACCAAACTGCAATGCAGTATTAAAGCAATATCTTTTTTTCTGCTTGTATTGAGATGCTAAACTTTGTTTTTTTCATTCATTTCAACTAACTGAGCCAAATTTGCAGTTCACCGTCATATACAGACTTATTTTATGTTTTTAGCAAGTCTCTTTAGTCCTGTTTTTTTTTTTTTAATTTAAAGAGCGTTTAGCTGTATGTCATTCATTAAATAAACTAACCTGAATCAAGGGCGACTCCTTTTAGTTTTTTTGCAATGTTAAACCCAACCAATTTAGTTATTTGTAATCATTGTTATGCCACACCATATGAACTATTGTAAAGTCTGTTGTTGTGCATTTCTCACTATATTATATTGTGCTTTTGTTTTACACTAAAAGTAATCAACAAATGACATCACACAAGTCATTTACACATAAATCTGAGACAGTCATTATTACTTTTAAATTAAATACTTTATTAAATTATTACTTTTAAACATCAATAACAAAGAATTACTAATCCAATACAGTTTGGAAGTAACTTGAACACCACTGATCAAAGTGAATTTCACCAAATTGAATGGGATCTTTTATTTCTTGTATCAAACGTTTGTGGGGAAAAAAGCAGTAGCTGTCATTAGTGAATTTTCCTTTCCTTTTTTGTGAACTTTCACTTATGTTGCGTTTTGTATTCAGCACAAATAATGATGCATCCTCATTTGACTACAGCAAGTGGCTTCAAATGCTTTGAATAACGTCAGTGAGCTGTCAACTTACTCATTTTGCTGTGATCATCCTCTGTAGATGCACAGTTTCTGACTAAACACTGCAGCAGTTTGTGAAAAAAGACAACTTGTTTTTCATCAGTCACAGTCAGTTTTTTTTTTTTTTTGAACTTTTGCAGTTTTTATCAATTAACTCTAAGTAAACTTTGCCAAGTTAACAACGCCAGTTTCTTATGATATTTTTCTCCTCAAACATTTAGGGTGAATTTCATTTCACTTAATTTCATCATTTAAAAGACAGTTTTAAAGTCCATGTATAATTTTTCGTAATAGTTATTTTTCCATTGTATGGAACTAACATATGACAAAACTGTCAGATAATGAAGCTGATGATGGAGAAACCAGGTCTCCTTTAGGTTGGTTTAGTGGCTAGAGCATCAGCTGTCAATCTGTCTGTTTTTGTGCTTTTTCTCTTCAAAGAACATCACAAACTGGCTCTAACAAGGACAGAAAAAAGGATTGGGAGACTCCGGTGTACAACTGGGCAGGAGGACAAATACCTGAGTGTGTGCAGTTTAAGACAATGGCGTCTCACAGATCGCTGGCTGGCAGCGGAACGAAATGAACCCGTCAAACACCAGTGTCAGCATCAACAGAGAAACTTCACGATGTTAGAATTCTGAGCTGAAAAAAAAAATAAAAGAAAAACTTTTCGAGCTGGCATAGGCCAAAGCTGGTGAAAAAGCTTTGTTTTTGCCTCTTGAGAAACAAAAACAGTTTTGCACAAATCCTTCGTCACTGAATGGCTTGCTCCTCCTGGCTATTTGGCAAGCTACCACAAATCTAGCTTGTGTTGCAGCTTCACTTAATTTGGACAAATTCTTAAACATCGTCTGCTGTACAACATTGCCTCTCATTGGTAGTGCTGCAACAAACAATTACTTTAAAAGTCGACTAATCACGATTATTTCTAACGAATTAATGATCTTTTATTAATCGTGCGCGTTAATGCGTCAACATTCACAGCCCTACTTTTAATATGAAACGCATCCTTTCTCACACTGTTTTCCAGACAATCAAAACGTCTTAAAACGTATCAACAAAGCTACAGACAAACATGGACCAACGATGAGACACAGCAAGTCATTGGAGTTTGGTCAGATGAATGTAGGTTCATTAAAACAACTTTTACTCTTATACAAAGTGCTTCTCACACTAAATTCTCAACAATAAACATGTCATAAACACCTATCAGTGTTCTTAGCCGTCGTCTCCTCAGTAACCGCCTTGCAGCATACCTCATACAGTGCCATTAGCCCACTTTTGCCTAGTTTCCACTGAGCGGTCCAGACTGTACCGGGTCAGACTTTTGAGTGTTTCCATTACAAAATGGACCCATTAAGGAGGATCGACTGGTAACATTTCTGGTCCCCCATTGGTTGTAGGTCCATAGAAAAATGGGATGGACACAGGAGGGCTGAGCTTCTGTCACCGCATGATGTAATCCATTGATTGGCGGAAAGGTTTTACAACAACAGCACCCGTCGGACAGGCACTTTTCCAGGCTCAAGATCAAAACCGAATCCTTGAATACGGAGACTCCCCCGTTTCCATATCACCTGACCCCCGCGGCCAAAGAATGTATGTACCGATCCACACTCATCAAAACACTTCCGATTATGCTTTGTAAGACA
>NC_050521.1:12376687-12383469 GCF_002922805.2 Oryzias melastigma | reverse complement strand
TATCCATTTCAGGAATTGACGGTGAAAGCGGCGGCCTACTTTCGTGAGGAGAGGAAGTAATGCATTTCCAATGGGGGACCTCAGTGCTCGATTTGTCCATTAATTTTTACAGTCTATGAGCATACCTCATAGAGTGCCATTAGCCCTCTTTTGCCTAGTTTCCACCGAGCGGTCCAGACTGTACCGGGTCAGACTTTTGAGTATTTCCATTACAAAATGGACCCATTGAGCAGGATCGACTGGTAACATTTCTGGTCCCCCATTGGTTGTAGGTCCATAGAAAGATGGGATGGACACAGGAGGGCTGAGCTTCTGTCACCGCATGATGTAATCCATTGATCGGCGGAAAGGTTTTACAACAACAGCACGCGTCCGACAGGCACTTTTCCAGGCTCAAGATCAAAACCGAATCCTTAAAAACGGAGACTCCCCTGTTTCCATATCACCTGACCCCCGCGGCCAAAGAATGTATGTACCGATCCACACTCATCAAAACACTTCCGATTATGCTTTGTAAGACATTTACTGAAAAACATTGAAGCATTGCTCAAAATATATATTTTTTTCTTTTTAACTCAGAACAATACACAGTTCCGCAACGTAGAGAGTGGCTTCATCCATAATTGATTGATTGGTTTATTTCAAGCATAGATTGAAAAATACAGGACAAAACACAATTATTTCAAACTCATAACAGAAACAATTAAATGCATTGATTGGAAAAATAGAAAACAAAAAGAAAACACACTTATGTCACATTTGGTTTTTTCATTCTTTTGTGATAATTAACTAAAGTCAGTAGAGTTTGATTGATTGCTTGAAAAGGAGTGGGAAGAAGCGAATTTATATAATCTCACCCCTACTTAGTAACTTCATTTCACTGTTTTGCATGATTACGTAATCCGAAATAATAATAATAAACGCTTGAAAAGGATTATGATTATCCTGTGTGGTTCTTCTTTTTTAATTTTCCGTCTGTTTCTGGGTCAGCTGATGCAGCTTCTCTTGTGTAATCTAGTGTAAAGTCAATGTCAAAGTAGAAATAAAAATATAAATAAATCCTGCCTTAAAAAATGTGCTGGAAACATGTCATGATAAAAATAAAAAGCTTTAATTGAAAAGTGAAAAATGGAGAAAGAAAAATAAAACTTCGTAGCACCTTTTGACCTTGCAAAGATACACATATGTTTATCGATTTTATTTCATTGTACTTCTCAATTACTTGGTCAAAGATTACAGAGTGCACCAAAACTAAAAATCAATAAATGTATTACTTTTGAGTGAAATTAACATATATTCTATGCAAATTTCTATTAAAGTGTTCAAAATCTGAAAGTACAAACACCTACACATTAAACTAGCGACATCTCATTTTTTTAGGAGGCAAGCAGGTCATACTAGAAATATCAGATCACATTAACACGGTTGATAAGTTGTGGATGATAATTTTTCTATTGTTCTGTGCTTTCTTTTGCTAATTCAATTGTTCGTGTCTGACAAATGAAGCATGGTGCTGTGACATGATAGATTATGGCAGGGACACAGCAGCTTCTTCTCTCAGCTCAGATTGCTCTAGCGAGAATAGCGGAGACAAATGTTTGCATCAGTCATATTGAACTTTAAAAAGGTGTGTGGGGGTGTGTGTGTGTTGTGGGCGAATTGGAAATGAAGACGAGCCAGCTGCACAGAGAAGTGCTTCCATCCTGTCCGGGACGGAATAAAAAAGAAGGAAGAGTTATCCCTTCTAAGAGAGGGAGGGGATGAAAGAAAAAAAAAATAAGCCTGACTATGTTTGATAAATCTCTATGTAATATTCTTGGTTTAACATGAAAATTGCAGTCATCCAGCTCAACTGATATCTGAGGGCTTATGATTTGCTCTGTGGATACACAGCCACCTCTGCAATTCCATCAGTCCCCAGTAGCTGACAGGAATGGATAGGCTCTATTAACGCAGATACAGGGGGCCTACGGCTGTGTTGTAACTAGTGCTATTAATCCATATAGTTGGTCTATCAAGGCGCTACTCTGTGTGGCATCAAAAGAAGTTACCTGCTGTCATAGAAACACCACCTGCATCTAAAACGATCCTTCCAGCCCCTTTCATGTAGATTCCATCCATGCTTTCACTGAATCGGATCTCCAAGTCTTATATTTTGTAAATTAAAAACATTACATTTTCTTTTTAGATTGTCACCGCCATTGTAATTTTTGCAAGTGATCCTAGTTGTTTATCAAAATTACATTTTGTCATTCTTTGTCCCTTGAGTCCAGGGAGGACAAGTTAGGCATTATTAAACAACCAGCCCACAAGGAATAGGGCTGTTTCAATGCATCTCAATGACTCGCCGGTCTCTCGGGGAGAGGTGTGTCATTGCTGGGCCCTTTGATCAACACCAACACCATCAGGTTCATGTCCCAATCCAGTCTTGAAAGGAACACACTGGGCTTATACGCTGTGTACATTTGCAATTTAGATCCGACATGAATAATATTGTTTTGGCATTTGCATCTCAAAGGCACAAATGTAATTTCAGAAATGTAATTTTTGAAATTGGTCGGAAGCTGAGGAGGGCTGGTTTTATTCTTTCCTTGTGTCGTGTTACTTTTATGTCTTGGAGAACTGAGGAGACTTTTACAAATGGAAATGTAATGAAGAAAAATGTACACATCTGCATCTAAAAGTGATGCACCTTTTGGCATAATTAATTGAACAAGCGCTGATGTGAAACAAAATAGCTTTATGTTGCTTTTCTAAGATAAATTAGTCAAATGCATCTTGAGTTTAAGTGCAAATTCAAAATACAGACAGTTAAAGCTATGATTTGCCCTTCATTGACTACCGTGTGCATCCGAATCCAAGCAAAGCGATCCTGATGACGAATGACGTCTGCATACGGGGATCACATCCCATCTACAGGACAACAAATCACGGTGCTCTTTACAGCATCTGTTCCTGAATGACACATCATGCCTTCTTGCAGTTTCCTCCATTAGCTAAGAAAAAGTGACTTTTAAAATGTGTATTGATTGCTCTAAATGTCTAAATCTTCTGAGCTAGGACTTTTGATATTTCAGGGTTAAAGACTTATATTCTGGAATGATATTTACAAACAGCCTGTTCTTCATTTTATCCCTTGAGAAAGTCAAGACAAATCGGGCAAACAGGTTTATCTTCTTAAAATAAAAATAAATTAATGAGAATATATATATATATATACACAAAGGAATTTATGCTTAAAAGACTTATATTCAGACTGGACATAATTGATTTGCTTAAAGTGAACGTGTCACAAACAGGCAGACAGCTGGATCTATGTGCAGCAGGTTTATTTGGCACAGAGAAGACAACAGGCGTGGAGCATTGGTAAAATGTCCACAAAGCTAAATCAAGGTCAAGCAGACAGGAGTCAAGCACGAGCATGAGGGCATCAGAGAACAACCAGAGATGTCAAGAACCATACTAGGGTCAGGGCAGGCGGCAGGCGAAGCGGGGTCGGATGTAACGAACACTCAGTGATGCAGGCAGAGTGACACAAACCAGACTAAATACTGCTAATTACTGATGAGAACCAGCTGTGGGGCTCCATTTAGAAGGTGCATTTTAAAAATATAGTTTTTAGTAGGCAAACATAACAAACTTACAACATTTCTTTATTTATTTTTATGTTTTTGTCATTTTCTTACAATATTCCATCTTAAACATTTCCAGTGAATGTTTGGTGTCTTTTTAGTTGAGTTTCAAGCTTTATTTCAGTTTTCTGAATTTACTTAATTTTAAAATTAAACTTTAACAGTTTAATTAAAAGTTAAAAATAATGAAAATAATGAAAAAAATTACATTTAAGAAGTAAAAATGTAATTCCATTTTTTTTAATCAAAATCTTTTTTTAAGAAATATGTATAAAAAATCTCTTTCAGTGCAATACTAAGTTATTTTTTCAAAATCCCCAACACTATAGATCCTGAGCTGTTTCTGTTTATGTTAAGCATATTTAAGTGCAATTTTTAGTCCACCCTTCTGTAAGTTTGATCATTTTACAGTTTATATAATTTATTTCTGTCACAAGCCTTCTCTCCTCCAGTAGTTTTTCCTGACAACAATGGAGTCAAATATTGGTATTATTTACAAAATATGCATTCCGTTTCTTGTTTCTGTTGGTAAAGAGGGCTAAACTAAAATAATCTAGTCTCAGGAGTAAAACAAATGCTTTGGAATATCTGTCATTGCCGAGGACAATAAAGAGCTTTAGAACTTTGCATAAAAAAAAAATAAAAACGATTCATCAAGGATGAAGCTGGTGGGGAATGGAGGCTGCAGTGCAATGTAGTAGAAGATGTTCTCATAATTGCTTTGTTAAAAACCAGTTGCTTTGTGTGTCCTGAAGTAATTAAGCAGTTGGAATTTTACATTACACTAGTGAAAATTAACAAAGAGCACATCTGGGTGTCCCATAGGTTTAGTCATTAAAAAGCCCATTATTTTTCAAATTACTTTTTCAATCTTTCAGCCCCCCTAATCCGGAGGTATTTCCCAATAGACAAGTTCCTGTTCTTGGTTTGAATGACTCCTTTAGGAAAGTTAAACATTTAGCGAATGGTGTGGCCTGTAATGGCTGCTCCTTGCTGCTGAACTCCATTTCAAAAACAAATGGAATGGAGAAAGCACCACAAGAAGGCTGGAGCCAAACAAAGCCATAGCCCAGTTTCTGTTGGCATCAGAATAAGAAAAAAAAGAAAAAAAAAAAAAGAAGTTGTCCTTCAAATTCTTTGACTGTTTTTAGGACCCTCCATGCTGAACACCAATCTCTCCTGAAAATAAATGCAAGTGATGAAAAGCTTTTGTTTTCCATAATTGCATTTGATGGATTGAGGCAAAATAATTAATACAACAACATCTTCTTAGTTTATGTTAGCTTGTATGAAAAGTTAAAGTCTTGAAACCTGGAGGGTAAAGAAAATGTTCTCAACGTTTGGTTAAGAAAAGTTTCTGGGAGACAGTGTGGGTGAGGTCAGGGGAAGGACAGAGTCTTCTTTGGGATCTGGCCTCTCAAACTGGTTTATTTACTAAGTTTGTATCTATAGTAAACATTGTTGGCCAATATGTCTAAATAATGCATTGAAGCAGGTGATTTTTTTAGGTTACCAACTGAGACAAAAATTTCGAGGCATCATACATTTAAAATGCCTGACAACTGTTCAATTTTCTTTTTCTTACCTTATGATGGGAATTAGGACATGAGTTTTTCATATCAAATTGGCCTCCTAAGATCTAAGGGTGGCATCAGAAGCCTTGTTCCATTAGCTAATAGGCTTGTTTGCCTCCCTTATCTACCCATGTTAGACCAAAGCAGCCAAAATACCAGTTAAAACTGGCTTTCGATTAACACAACACAAACTGTTGGGTCAAATCTACGGATAAAAAAAATTGTATGCCTAATTTCTAACATTACAAATTCAGAACAACAATTATGAGACCTGTAGTGGTACAGGAATGTTGTTTGGATTTTACTGCACTCGACTCAACCTGCCAAAAATGGCCAAATGGGCAGAGTAAGTCAAGTGAGCTGCCTTTTATTGCAATCATGGATGTAAAACTGCACAAATTTGATTTCAAATAAATTGAAAACAGCTGCTCTAAACCTCCCATTGAGGGTATAATCACTGGACATATCAACCCCTCCCCTCTCGTGTTCCAAATAGGAAGTATCTGCTGGTTTCAAGAAAATCCGAGTCCCATAGGTTTCTTTTGAGACAGTTATTACTCAGTCGTTTCAATTGTCAGAATAATCATTCTTGCTCTGATATATTCCTCTTAGAATCTTTTTTTTTTCCAATCATAATGTTTCCTTTATCATAAGTTATAAACTGACCAATCAGATGCTTACATAAAAGCACGTGGTCCCTGCTGGCCCCGCCTTCAAAGTTTGATTGACAGCTTCTCCCGAGCTTGCTTTCATTGAAGGGGGGTGGACTTTGAACAAACTCACACATGATTGATGACAGTAGTTCCTCTAATGATTCAGATCGACTCAGATTCACTGTCCATGGTTCAAAAATGGCGGCCGACTTTAAAGAAGTGACAAAAAAGGCTCTGGCTTTATTTCGAAGGCCTTGAGGTAGCATTTCCTATGGGTGGTGTCAACACCTCGCTTTGTCCAGTAAAATAATGTATGTCATTGAAACCTCCCCAACTAGGCATTCATTTAAATCATTTACTTTGTAAACGTATATTGTTTAATACCTATACACAATATGAAGCAATTTAGAAAAAGTCTTTGTCACCAGAATGTGTAAATGGTATTTTGTATGCAAAACTGGACTTTTCAACATGGGATCCAATGTATAATTGTTCATTCAGAAAACTGCCTGTAGTGGTCATTTAATGGTCTTCAATATTTAATATTTAATGGTTTATGACACATCAGAGACGAGAATGGTGATTGGTCATCTAAGTTTTTCTTTTTTTTTAATTAATCTTTGTTTTACCAGGAATTCTCTTAAAGGCTTTGTCTGATTATTCCCTCCCCAATATACATACATATATATATATGGTGGCCCTGCATTGCAAATCAAATCACTTGAAGCAAAAACAAATTAAAGATCACAACAACAATTAAAAGAAACAAAATATATATTATATGGACAGCATTACATGTTAGAAATCAAAACAACATTTCAAAAATCAAAACACAGTTACAAAAAGATTATATGAAATAAAAATGAAATGCTTCAGAAAACAAAAGTAATTCCATAAAATCTAAATGAAATTATAAAAAAGAA
>NC_050521.1:12359937-12376671 GCF_002922805.2 Oryzias melastigma | reverse complement strand
AAAAAAAGAAAAAAAAAAGGTAATGGTCTTTTAGGACATTGCTGATTGGATGATGACAGAGTTATTTACCGTGACAATAATTTCAGACAGACGATGTTTGCTTTTGGTCACACCCACAGCAAAAGTTGGGCAATTGCTCAATCAACTTTCTACCACAGTTTGGGCAAAACATCCTTCTGCTTTCCCTCTTCTTCAAAACTCATTATCCAATCATTGATTTTACCATCATACCTACCTTTTTAGATTTCTTGTTTTGTTACATTTTTTTTACATTTCAATTTCATTTCTCAAAATTAATTTTGTTTTCTGAATTTTTCTTTTATATTTGGGTTTCTGGAATTTTGTTGTGATTTTAAAATGTACTGCTGTTTTTTTTTTTTTTTTTTTTACTATAACTATCCTTCAAAATCCCCAGGGAAATGTGAACGGCGGCTCATTTCACCGCAGCTGTAAAGGATCCATGAAAGTTCGTTCCGCGAAGCTCTCAACTTCCTCGCCCGAGCAGACATCCAGCTCAAAATGAAACTGCTAGACAGATCTGCGCCGCGCCGCTCAGCTCTAAAAGCCACGCCCACCCCAGAGAATATTTTTTCAGACTGAAGCTTCAGATCAACATGAAAAATTGCTTTTTAAGACATTTAGGTTGTAGGATTTTGGTTAAAAGGTTCATAATTATAATTAAAAAGCTACTAAAAATGTTTTTTAAAATATAAAAAATTGTCATAGGGGGACTTTAACTTTCATTTGTTTTTAATTGATTTGTTCCACCTCAGGGCCACCGTACGAGAGAGATGCCTCAGGAGACATGGAGTGTATTTTTTTCAGATTATCTTAAAAAGCTGAATGCCTAAAGTCCTTCGGGGTTGCAAATATGCTTCATTTTCTTCTTGTTTTGAAGATTGATTTTGAGTGGCATGTATAAGCACACCCCCACTTCCCATCATCCATCTGTTTACCTTCTCTCCAGCTAGCCCACAGCCCCTTGCAACCTCCTACCCATCATTACTGGTGCAACAAAAATGACAAGACTTATTATTATTAAGACTATTAAGACTTATTAAGACTTATTATTATTAAGACTTATTATTATTCAGAGCTATCTAGATGTACAGTTTTGAGCCAGATGGCAGTCAGACGAGATAAACAAAGACGTACATCCACTTGTTGTCTACAAGCAAATGCATCAGAATGGAGCGGAGCAGGCAGCTTTTGTTGTAGCTTCTATGTCACAACTATTTTATTTTTTCAAATAAAATACGATGTCTTCTATTGATTTGAATATGTTTGGATATTTATTTTCCTTATGTGTCCTCCATCATTAGGGAAATGTCTCAAGAACATGTTAAAAACACGATCTTTCATGGGTCTTTATATATACATATAGTAATTTTTGTTATTTACTATGTTTTTCTCAAAAAATAGCAGGAATACAAATGCTTAAAATCTGGTCCTTTTATCCGAGTGAATTTGGAAAGCATGCATTATGACTCAGCATCTTAATCTTGTCTTTTCAACGCACCATCTAAAAACAGAAAATAATTTCTGCTGCACTATACACATCTGTGTGCAGCTCTGAGGCTGTGTTAAGGTTTTGTTTTGGGATGAACTGAGAGATGAAATTTCATGTATTGTGTCAACAACAGATCAAGATAGAGAATTCTAACTCAACGTGGTACAAGATATTCTCAAACAATGCAATTGTTACTGTCACAAAAGAAAACACAATGCAATCTTCTCTTTGCTTTCTTTTTCCTTGTTTTTTTTTCCCCAAACCCAAACAGAGCCATGCACACAGCTCATCTCAACTCCTCTCCTATTCTTTTCCCTTAAACAGGTTGTGCTTGATACCAGCAATCCTGGAAAGGTCAGCCACATCAAGAAAATAGGAGGAATGAGCCAAGAGGATTTCGAGTTGTATTAATGAGGACCCCCTCGGCCAGCACCCGTCTTAGAGGTCAGGCCATCACCTAAAATGATAAAGATTTATCATGTGGAGGCAAGGCTGGTCAAAGCACTCTCTTATCTTGCGCTGTGCTTGTTACAGCAGCAAACACTGTCAAGAGTCTCACATGGATGAAAGACTTGGCCACTCTCCACCACTGCTGCAAACCTTCAGAAATATTCTGATGTCAGTAAATAATTCATCCCCTGTATTTTGTACTCTTTGAGAATTTCTGATGAGGTGTGAGAGCATTATTCCACGATCCATACACGGAAAACTAAACTGAGAAAAAAAAAATTCAACTGAAACGGATATTATGTCAGAGTTCTAGTAAAAAATGTGAACCAGTTTTGCCCAAATTTAGGTATAAATGAAAACAATATTTTCAGTAATTATTATTACTGTATGTTTAAGAATTAATTTGGCATTGATAACCAAGTCTAAATGTGGTATTCTTGTAATGTTTGAAGCAGCCGTAGCCCCCAAAGAGGAAAACATTGTTGATATGCCAGCCATGATTTTTGTTTTTTTTGTTTTTCAGTATGAAACCTTTCATGAATGGCCCTGTACGCGCTGTAAATTTTGATGAACGCTGCTTTAGAAAACCTCACACGCACCAATCATCAGCTCTGCTATCATTTAAACCAGTAATGGAATCTCACGGATTATGTTTAGGGTGATCTGATGTGAAATTTATTCAACTGGTTTCTGCTCCGCTGTTCTGCTTTAAGTTTTAAAGAAATAGACATAAATTGTAGACTTGTTCAGTCAACAGATCATCATTGGTCCTTAACTTTTTGAATTATAGTTTTTGTTTTCCTTGAGAATATTTTTGTATTGATTTAATTTTCAATGCATTTCTTAATCTAAAACACAGATTGCCTTTTTTTAGCTTTAAAACTAACAGAAGAAATAAAATCCCTGAAAACTGACTTTTTTTTCTCTCTTTAAAACGACATGGATATTAATTCGTTTGGGAAATGGAAGTTTTATGTCACAATTAAGCCACGTACTCTAATTATAGCTTGAGAAATGGAGTGATAATTGCAACTCCTCCAAAAGACGCAGTACCTCAGTCAAAATAGATCAAACTGAAAAAAGACAGAGGAAAAAAAAGCATCTGCGTTCACATCAAGCAAAAAAATTACATGGTGACTGGGTGGGAGCAGAGTTAGCAGAATCAAGAGAAGTTTGAGTCTTTTTATTCAGAAAACTGCACACTCAAGAAAATGCATAAAAACAGTTTAATGCATAACAGCGTTTTTTGTTTTTTTTTATTATTATTATTTAAAAAAATACTGTCTGTCAATGCAGGCTGTTGTTTTCATGGAAGTAAGTTGGGTTTGCGATTCACCTTCAGGAGTCATAACCATGCATTATGTATCACTGACCTTGTCTACCTACATTTAAGAGATCTTTTAAAAGAACACTGAGCCTTGAGCAGAGCTTTTAAAGCTGGAGAGCTCTGTTTTAATTAATGCAAATAGTATTAGCTGGTCTGAAGGGAAAAGAGCCAAGACAAATTGATCTTAAAAGACACAAACTGGTATAGACTGCCCCTCAGACATTTGTTTGGTTGTAGTGTTTATCCCACCACATAGTACCTGTAATTTCTCCCATATGGCGTCTAACTGATATGGATTAAACAATTAGGGCTATTTTCTGTGCACGACTTCTGGTTGCTGTCCCTGCCTTGCAGAATTGCGCTCCTAAATTAAATTGCCCACTTAAGATGAGGCTGCTTTACTTCCGCAGAACAATTAGATATAGCAGGTCCCATTATCTGGAATTTAAGCTGAAGGCATGTGTGATGACTTGAACTTTAATTTGCATCTTTTGTTTTCAACTGAAAAGACAACTTGCTCTTTTTTGCTTGATTTTGTTTTGTTTTTATGTGTTGCCATTCCCTGTAATGAATCTTCTGAGAGCGCCGCTTGCTGCTGATTGCGGAAAAGTCTCGGGGTCAGGTTAAAGGCTACGTTTTGATTTGGCTGGTTATGATAATAACTGGACCCATTAAATTATTTCACTATTAAAATTTTCCCCCATAACAAGTAAAACAGGCTCAACATTAATCCACAAGCGGTGTGACACAATTACAACCCTGACATAAAAGTCGCACATAAACACTTTAGACTATTAAAAACAGATCTGCCTGTGCTAACAAGCAGGGACATTTTGGGAGCTTTACAAACACAAAAAGCCCCTTGAAAAGAAGGTCAATTAAATAAAAATGTACATGATCTTTTTTGTCTGAATCACTATATACTCTTTCATTTTAAAAAGAAAACAAATTGAAACCATTATGCTCCACTCCCATAATTAAAATGAAAGAATTTCCATAAAAATGGTTAAAAGAAAGTCTTTTGAGTAAGGAAGATCAGTCCAATTAAACTTTATAAAGACAGTAAAGACAGGTGCATTTCTTAAGTGACTTAAAGATTCGTCACAATACCCCAAAGTGACGGCTTCAACTGCATAAAGGATACCCATGTGCTGGGGTTAATTGGATGACCTGGTCCATCTCAATTAAAGATTTTAAGGCTCACATTCCCCTGTGAGTGTAATTGAAAACAGCTACAGATGGTTCCTCCTTTGGGGTTGATCCAAAGAATTGTTGGCAGACAGCGCAGATCAAGCCTGGTAAGGTGGGTAGATTCATTACCTCATAATTGTGAAACATTTTAAGAGTTGGGTTCATTTTTAATGTTTGAAAACATTGAGTCATTATATAGTCACTTTTTTGACTTCCGGATTGTAGCATGTATGAGAACAATTTTAGGTAAAGTTATGTTAGTTCACTAAGTCACCACTAGGCGGCCTTTTAAAGAAAGGTATTTAAATATCTCTATGTCCATGGTTTTCAGTCAGGTCTTCTGGTTTGCCACTCTTTTGCTTCTCTCTTCGTTCTTTGTTGCTAATGTGTGTACAAAACAAGTGAAGAAAAGTTTAAGCTAATTTTGGAGCTAAATTACTTTTTATACAGTGTGATAGCTGCAAATCAGTATTTTGTCATTGTGATATAAGTCATTGATTGTATAGGAAACTCATAATTTTGTGTATTGTATTTTTCAGTTTTATAAAATAGAGGAAAAAAATAACAAAAAAATGGAAACTATCAGTAAAAGTACACCTTTTAAAATTCATGTTTTTCTTGGACTTCTTTTTTGTTCGTTATTTGTCAAGTGTTGCTCAGAAACGCAATTGTGAGGACAGAAAAATGGAAAAACAAATAACTATCAGTCTTATGCTATGTCAGAACTCCTTCTCTACTCACCATGCAGTGCACTATATAGTGCTGCAAACAGCAGCTTCATGTGACCACAAATCTACAGATGTTGGTTGTCAAGTAGTTGCAAGCTAGTGTTACAGGTGTTTGTATTTGCTGGGGTGAAATGTTTGCCTTTTGCCATCTTCGTAGCTACATACATATATATGAAGATAGCTCCAGGCAGGATGTCAAGGAGATCCTTCAGCAATTAGTGAATCTTTTTTTTCAAAGTGGATCATAGCATTCTACAGTATTATCCTTAAAAACTAATAGTTTATCCTTGTAATTCAGGATACTGATTTGACTACAATGTTTCTCTGCATCTTTTATGCAGGGAAACAGGTTCATTGATTACCTTGTAAATGCAGTAAAATAGACAGTCTTTGTGATTCATTTTATTGATTTTCTACAACACATTTAGGGGTTTATAATACAAAGATCACAGAAAAATACATTTTGACATTAAGGGATTTTATCCTTCCGTGCTTTTTGTTTTGTTTCGAAAAAGAACAAAATTAGATATATAAAGATGTTGTGTTGTGATACCTTGAAGCACAGTCATATATATATATATATATATATATATATATATATATATATATATTTAATTCCCAATGTTTTTGCCATTTGTACGAAGATAGAAGCGGAGATCAAGAAGCAATCCTGTAATCCTGTCACCTCTCTGAAAATGGTTAAAAACATATCCCATCCATTTGCAAAGAAAGATTTCACATGCAAAAAAAAAGAAAAAATGAGTATAATTTATTAGTTCTACCGCAGTCTGATGGCAAGCGATCCACGGACCTGCACCGGTCCGCGGCCCGGTGGTTGGGGACCACTGCTTTAAAGAACTAAAGCTCATTTTTTCCATTTCATTTGAATTTACTTCTGTATTTTCAATTTGAAGGAATACACACTTTCTTATTTGGTATCATTTTAATCAGCAAACTGAACCTATGTGACACTATCTTTATATTGTCATCTTTCCATGTTGTATTCACACACTACACATAAAATCATGCAAAAACAGAAAAAATTCCGTCTGGAAAAATGGGATTCAATTGCTGTGAGATCCCCAAGAATGTTCAGCTGTTTTTACAACATAGAATGAAAGTTTAAGGTGTAATTTTAGAAAAACAACAAGAGTAAAATTTGTCAAAAAAAAACTAATCAACATTTTTTTGAAGAAAAATACCAAAAAAATACAGGCGAAAGTCAGAGATTTCTTTGGGCCACATATATTTCTGTTGATAAAAGAACATCCCAGTCCTCACAGCTCCATGATGTGACCATTCTTATGTGACTTCAGTCTGTTTGGCTAGAGCTACTAGGCAGCCCAAAAAATAGGAATTTCTCTTCTAAGAGCACTGCTGTCTATGTGATGTTTTTCCTGGAATTCTATCTTTTTTTCCCCTTTTTCAACTTTTTTTTTCTCATAAATTTTCTTTGTTGTGCTTGTGAAAAATAATACAACAATTCTTTGAAGTGAAGTTTGATCCAGGTGGATTTCAGGTCGGTTCGACTGGAATCTACAGGTGTCTGTACACTATTTTTCCTAACAAAAATGATGCCTGTAAATTAAAAACTTTTGAAAAATATGAGACAGAATTTGTCATTAGAGTTTTGGTTTATTTATGCAAATGTTTGAGTAAAACTGCATAACAAACCTTTCAGGAAGCTGTGCCTGCACACGCAGACAGTCCCATTCCTGCTCCCACACCACAATGGCCATCTCAGTTGTTTATGTTGACACTAATGGAATTGATTTCCCATGACATCACGGTCCATCTAACGCCACAAACATTGGCATGGCTTCAGTCACATAGTGTTGACACAGACCTCAAGCATTTCTCCATCTAGCACTGGACCTTCTGTTCTACAGAGAAAAATATATAATTAGAAGGTAAGACAGCAGGTTTGTGATGAGATGATTAAAAATACAATCTACAAAATAACAAAGAAAAGCATTTTAATTAATTTTATACCTAAAATTTAGAAATTAATTCAGGACAAGGAGTTGTTTTATTACTGAATTAATCTTTTCTCAACAATTACATTCCTAGGTGGCATGATGATCTTATTTCAGTGGGGGACCTTAGGCAAGATTTGCCTACAGCCACAGAGGAGACTGAGTCTCGGTCTTCCCCAGCCTAGATGAAATACTGGGTTGTGTCAGTAAGGCCATATTTCGTAAAACTCTCTGCCAAATCAAATGCATGGCTCAGTCAAAGATGTTTCACTTTGGTAAAAACACCATTATGTGAATATAATCTATGTTCATTCAAAAAGGCCCAGGTTTCACAAAGTTTTGATGAAAAATCATTTTTTGTGTGTATATTTGACTCATATTCAAGTCACTTTGATAAGAATAAGTGTATATTGCATACACAGACTACATATTCTACTTGTTTATTTATTTTTACATTTTTGGAGTGCCTTGTGACTTTGATTAAAAAAAAAACATAAAACTTGGTGAATGAAAAACACTTGACTAAATAACACCATATCACATAGACATCTAGTCAAGTTTGATTAAATCAGTAATGGGCACCGAGGAACATGTATTTTTTTATGTATCTAGTGTAAATCCATTCAAAACAATTCTATAAGAGTTTGAGAGGTACTGGCACATCAAAATTTTGAGGAAATATTGGTGATGCTTTTTTTATGGCCTTGCTGTTCCTTTAAAATTTATTATTGTTTTTTTTATGCTTTCCACATTTTTTTTTCTGTTTGATATTATTATTCTTCAAATTCATTGTAAAACATTAATTTAGATATGCACTTTTTCTTTGCTTTTATTCACTTCTAGAACTCATGCAGCAACATTTAGTCTCCAGTGAGTTGGGTTAGCTAAGAGTTGTATGAAAATAAACCCCTGAAGTTGAATGTAGGGAGTTTTATTGATTTTTTTTTCTCTTCTACAAGCAATTCAGAGAAGCACACAAAACTGTACATGCTGTTCCTTAACTCTGTGACTGAGGGTGATCTAATATCGGTATTCCAATGAAGTAAGGTGTGAATTGTATTGATATTTTGTTTCAACAATAGATGCAGTCGTTATTAATGAAGACATGTCCCATAAGTAATTACAAATCTAATTTGGTTATGGTAGGCTAGTCAAGTATTTGATTTTCCCAATGAACCTATTTGTTTGACCAAACACAGACCTAATTACACCTATGGAGACAAATTGACCCAGAAGATCCCCCCTCATAAGCATCAATGTGGTGAAATGCCAGCATTTAGTAAATATACAAGGTTCCACACTAAAAAAAAAAGAATGAAAACAATGGATTTGGTGCATTTTTGTGAGTGCAACCAAAAGATAAATGTTTGTGTTTATCTGAAACACTGCAACTGTTGACAGCAACGTGATGTAAAGTTCTTTGCGGTAAACAAGTTAACATTGATGAAAAGCAAAGTACACAGCTGTCCAGGAGTCATAAGGCTAATTTAACTATTGTCTGCTGGCACAAGACTATAATTGAATTCATTTTCCATCACCAAGCAACCCAGTTCAGGTTCATTCTTTTATATAATTCTTCATGGACTAAATCAACAGATTTATTTATTTATTTATTTTTCTATTGGCTAATGGCTAAAGCATGTTCTCTACTTTAACTTATCCAAAACAAAGTTACAATGGGTCAATCGAATTATTCCCATTCGTAGTCAGGGCCATCAGTGTTCTTTTGAAATGACATCAGCTCTTTTATTTTAAGACCCACTCCAATGAAAATCACGTTTTTTGTGTGACGGAGGACACAGAAAATGAGGCTTAAAATTGCTTTTCTAGTTTTTATTTATTTATTTTGTATTCAAATCGTTGTGAATCAGGAGCAGACTACAAAAATGAAGTTAGAAAAAGCGTGTAGTTGTGACACAGAAGCTATACACTGGGTCCCTGCTCAGTCCTATTCTGATGCATCCGCTTGAAGAAGTCTAGATCCGTGTACGTCTTCTTGAGACAGTATCTGGTTCAAGACTGTAGCTCCAATATTGCTCACCATTTTTATTAAAAGTAATGCTAGCTTGGGGGTGTGAGAGGCTGTAAGCTAGAGGGAGAACGGGTAAATAGATTTATGATGGGAAGTGGGGGAGGGCTTACTCAGAGGCAAATATCTACCTCTTTGGGAAGTGGGTTTCTCTTAATTCTATGACCACATATACCACATATATATATATATATATATATATATATATATATATATATATATAAGAGTGAAATTTCTTAACCCTTTTGTGAACATTTACAGAGTGATTGTTGAACGCTGGAGACATACTGGAGGTGGATCTTTCAATGACCCTGTTCTTTATCCCATTTAAAACGTATTTTTCCCTGTCTTTGTATTCTGTTCTGCTGCCTTTGTTTACATTTGTCAATGTATACCACTTTATCACGATCTACAGTTATGTAGATAAGACATTTAACTGCAACATTTGATATGTATTTTTTGACCTCTCTACAATATTTGCATCTGAAGGTCGGCAGTGCTTAAAATGTTACAGCATTTTATAAGGGGGATTTTTTAAAAGCCAGTTAGCTCTGGCTGCATTTTGTCAGCCGTGTTGGATTTCGCCAGTATTCTGAGTTAATGAATAAATAAGTAGGTAAACTAAAACATGGTGATTGTTGACAGTTTGTGGACCCTGGAGGAAGTGTACGTCTGATGTTTTTGGTTTTCTGGGTTATCAGACTGTCGACACACCTCTTTACAAGCATTCACACTGCTCTGAGAATTCCCTGTCCCTTCTGATCATTATGATGTTCCCGTCACTTAACGTCGAATGACAGGAATGCCATGAAATGCCTGAGATGTCTTGTACCTATAAGCATCCACAGTGATGTGAGGAACTGTTGGTTTGTTTTTCTCAAATACAAAACGTAGTGGGATTTCACATTTGCTCCATATTGTGTATTCAAGTCAAACTTTTTGACATTTTTTTTGTCTATGGTATAATGATGTGGTTTAGGAAAGCCTTTTTATATGTTTAGTTTTTGCATCAGAATTTAAAAACTATGATCATTTTATTTATTTATTTTAAATATATTGACTTGAGGAAAACATGTCATACTCTTAATACAGTAAAAACCCTGTTTTTCTTCCTCGTTATAGCTCAGTAGTAGAGGAAAAGAAAAAGATTTTTCTGGAGGCCACCTGTCCAGAGTTTCCATAGCATGATCCTCATATTTAAAAATAGGTATCCTTGCAGTTGATTTGAAGACATTTTGAAAGATTTTCTTTTTTATTTGTAGTTCAGCTGTGAGAAGTTGAAGCTTGCTGTGATAAAGTACTAAGAATACATTTGTTTTGTTTGAGCAAATGAAAAAGAAGCATTGAGCTAATGCAACAAAGTGTAATCTTCAGCAGATGTGAGGCTTTACATTACATATTAAAGATTTTACTGGAGCTTAAGCAGAGACTGTTTCATTATTTCCCTTTTTCACACTTCCACTATATAGGCTATATATATATATATATATAAACAGGAATCTATTGAAAAAAGTTAAGCATGAGAAGAAAAAAACTCATGTGTTGTTGTTGCACATTTATTTTAACATCAATTACACTGAATGTTTAACACCCACTAAAACTTGAAGCACAAAAGTACAGCATGTAAACTGTTCTATAGAGCAGATGCAGCTTCTGTTCCCTGTGTTATTCACATCGAATGTGAGTAAATATAAACTAACCCCTGACTGTTGTTATCACACGTTATTTCTGCCGCTTCTATAATGACATAAGCTGCACAATTTTACGAAAGATGCTTCAGAACCAGGGTTCCTGTCCACAGAGCATGGGATTTTTCAGGACATACATACGGTAGGTTTGACCCTTCACCCTGTGCTTCTCCAAGTTAATGGTGCTGCTCTAAACCCCTGCCTGTCCTCCACAGGGTCGGACTGTGAGCCCCTGCTGCTTTGCCTTGCTTGGCTTTGGTTTTATGTCAACTGATTTTATAATTGCTCTTTTTACCTGGTTGATTGGAGCCTGATTGGTGCCCTGACTGGCCTTTGCATTCGGAAGATGGCTACAACTGTCAGGTTCCTCGGATCAAGGCACTTCTGAGTCTGGGTCAGTGGAGGAAACATCTCAACTGGGCCAAAGAGAAGAATTGGACTGCTGGCCAGTGGTCCAAGACTTTGTTTTCTGATGAACAATTACTTTAGTGTGCCTTTCATTTGGGTATCAAGGTCCAAGGGCTTGGAGGAAAACTGGTGAGGAGCAGAACCCAAACTTGTGGAGGTCCAGTATGAAATATCCTGTCAGTCATGGTTAAGGGTGCAAAGTCCACCACTGATGTCAGCAAACTTTGCTTTCTTCATAACCAACATCACTCAAATAGTCTAGCCAGAATGTCTGGTTCTTGGCCCTAATATGGAAGTATTAACACTTGTGCAATCTTATTGGGTCCAGATGACCCCAGCCTTACTTTGAAGTGGTATCCCTTCCATGACAAATGTGTATAAAGATAGACAGGATTTCATATCTGCCATGGACACCAATGAAAATCAAAAGACATTGAAAAAAAAAGTTCCGGGTGCTGTCTTGTGGGATCCCAACATCAACATATCTGGGAAAGCACAAGGGTTAAAAATGGAAATATCATTTTGAAAAACCTTTATTTTTATTGATCTGAGTAGATCATGATCACTTTCTTAATCTATTTGGAACAACTTGGAAGTAAATGGTGATTTCTAAACAGTATTCTAATAACAGTATATGTACATATACAGACATGCCTAAAGGAAATGTTAAAATAAAGCCCATACTGTCTTGTTCTCTCCTTTTTTCAGGCTAGTATTCTCAGTCTTCTTTTCAGTTCAGTGATTTAGTCAAACTGCTCCCCAGCACATTTGCCTTCACTGAGAAGGGTAATAATTCTGGCTTCAGTGGGTTGTGGTAAAAGGAGAAGACAAGAAATGTTGAAAAAGCCCTGCAAAATTCACTGCGGCGGGGCGGGATTGTATTTGACAATTGGAAACCAAAGGTGAAGCCTTTTTGTGACTACTTTGACAGCAAGATATCACTTTGGAATGTTTGAGTAATAAGCATCACCAATTTGAGAAGAGGAAAGTACTTTTACAGACTCTTTTCTGCACCCACGGTCCAGTCCACACACACTATTACGCACACGCTTCAAAAAACGCCAGCTTTTCCATTCATACCACCTAATTAAGGCCAATCCTCACAGTTTTAGCTCCAGAGAGAACTGAATTTTCCATCTCCTTTAAGGCAGTCCAGAGCATTAGTTGTGTTTTCAAGGCACGCCGTTAACTGTGGTGCCATATTTTTAGGGGTGAACACCTGCATGTTTAACATCTTGTGCTGTTTGATACCACCTATCTAAAATGGCTCAAGAAGTCTGCTAGCTTACAGCAAGATGAAACATGGCACTGCATCTATCTCTGCAGAGCTTTTGAAATCTACTTTTTTTAATCACCGATGCCTTTTTTAGACCATACTTAGCATTTCAGACAAGCAACCAAGTTACACGGTCAACTATTTATTATACTGCATATTTAGCTAGCATGATCAAATCTGATGTGTGCATACATGCACCATTGCTTGATATACGTCTCCTTGGCTACAAGACTAGTTTCACTGATCAACCAAATCAATCTATCACTCATTTGTGTCATTTCCAGAGTGTTGTCAAAGAGATGCAGTACACTTCTGAGCAGTGAGCACACACCAACCCAGAATGATTTGCATGTCTTGTGTGCAGCAAATGTGCACACAGGTTGATGCAGCACATGTGCAGCCTTGGTCTTGGCTGCACAAGGATGGGTAATCAGAGCTGCTTTAGAACTTTACAAGAAGTCATTAATAGTCAAGACTATTGTGCAGACAGCGTGATTTCAAAGGTGCTCCACAACAGCTTGTGCGGCGAGGGCTGATTGAACCGGAGCACTTGAAAGAGGAAAGAGAGACGTCAGGTTCGCAGCATCTTGTCACGGCCCATCTGCCTCTCCCTCTCCTCGTGCCGTCAGTCTCCTTTGTGAGAAAGAAGGAGTTTGAACATCAAAGCGAAGCCAGGCTACCTTGGAGACAGAAACAATTAGTAAGGGATCTGGTTAAAGGTGGTGTAGTGGAGAATCCAGTTTCATGATTGTTAAAGAGCATAGACACACCTTTTTGAGGAATAAAGGGCCACAATGTATCCTGAAGTGAACGGCACGAGTATGTCAGGGGTATTAAAGACCCACTCTGGTGGAAATGCTCTGATAACAATGCTGTTTTTAGGATGTTCTTGTTAAAGACTCACGGTGGAGGACATATCAAGACAATTCAGTCAAAATTGTATTTCAAAATATTTCTTTATTCAAATTGTGAATCAAAAGGAGATGCAAAAATCCGTTTGAAAAACTTTTAAATATGACGTACAAGTTTGTACAAGTACAGTGGGACTCAAGCTCTCTGCTCAGTTTCATTTTGATGCACCAACTTGTAGACGACCAGATTCATCTATGTCTACGTTTTCCTCGTCCGAGCTGGCATTTGACTCAAAACAAAATATTGTTTGCAATTTTTGTTGCAACAGTAGGGTTATGTTGGGGCTGTAACTTGCATGAGAGCATTTAAACAGGTGCATGATATAGGGGCGATGCTTACTCCGCACCAACAGTCCAGCCCACAATTCAGAGGCGAATTTCTGATGAACCTACACATTCTCACTCCCAACTCATCATATATGGAAGTATGGTTCGGTACCGGGTTAGGATACTGGTCTGCATCCCTATACTGGACCGGTTCTGATCTGCATCCCAAGGGTTGTGCATCTCTGATTATCATATGCATTCTTTCTCTAACTGTAGCCCGGTACCAAGTGGCCCTCGGACCGTTACCGGTTCGCAGCCCAGAGATTGGGGTCCCCTGATATAATGGGAAGAACCAGCATGTCAAAAAATGAGTCGGGGACACCCAAAACGTCATAAAGTGACCCGGAGGGGGCCTGAACCATACGTCCATATATGACGAGCCGGGAGTGGGAAATGTTATGGATGAACGACTGCCGCCCCTCAGTAACCATGATTAGGTGATAATCATAATTAAAGACCACCAGGAATGCTACTAAAATAGATCAAGAAATGCTTGGAGTCGGGCTTAAATGAAGCTGGATGGCAATATATTTTCTAAGCAAAAGTACAGTCAGTTCATTACAAGTCACCAACATTATTCTTATCAGATTTAGCTGTTTGATGGTACAACACATAAAAACAAAAAGCAACATACTGAAGTATAGAGCCCCAAACAACAGACACTTCTAGCAGTGAAAAGCAACATCTCATTAGCACTTGCATCCCACTATACCTCAGCAGCAGAGTCCAGATCAAATCTCCTGGGGCGGCGGGGGAGTGTCCCCATGTAGAATACCCTTGAGCTGCTTCACAGTTATCTAAAATCTCCTGGATTTTTTTGCGCTTTTTTTGTGAGCTTGCAATGCAACTTCACCTACTTTCACCCAGGCATACATTTTATTATGAATGTGTGCTTTGACTTGGCTTAGCTGCTGTTTTATAATGCATTTGTCATCTGTGACCAGGCCAGATGAAAGGGTTACAGCAACAAACAAAAAATTAGGTCAATATCATCCCGTCCTCTATATTGAGGTCAAGCCTTAAAACATGCACGGAGGACTAAAGGAGAACACTTGCTGGGATTTATTCTGGTGATGTTAGTTAAATGTTCAATTTCGCTTCCGAGACAAGTGCAGCTGAAAGTGGATGGGATATTATTAGCATGATAAAATGCATCATCTATCCATGGTGGTCATTGTGGATTTACAGGAAATTTAAAAGTGTAAGCATACGTAGGTTGAGCTGAAAAGGCTAAAATTATTCACACAATAAAAGTATTAGCCAAATGATGGTGGATTGTTAATGATACAAAATAACAAACATATTGTTGTCCATTGTTACTGTCATATTTTACAGTTTTTCCACTCAAGCTACAGACTGATAAAAAAAAGGGCAACTGCAGATCTTCTTTTGGTTGATTCTGTCCCACTGATCCTTCTTGTGAGTCCTTTTAAAGATGAAAACAGTCTTTTAACATGTTCTTGTAGCATTTTTCTCTTGATGGAGGTCATTTATAAAATTGCATTTCTGAGTATGTATTATTCAAACAGTTGTGAATCAAGAGCAGACGAAAAAATGCCATTTGAAAAGGTAGGCCTGGAGCTCTGAGCTGGCATCTGCCCTCAAATCATGGCTGAGTAGCTTCAACACTGCTCGCCATTTTTGTTGTACCAGTAATATTAGGTTGGGGATATGTGGGAGAGAGTACAAACAGATTGATGATGGGAAGTGGGGGTGGGCTTGCTTTGTGGCAAGAGTCACGACCACATTTCAGACTGGAAATTTTTATCAACCTACTGCTGCTCTACATAAACTATGTCTTAGATAATAACAAAGGTGTTAGGATTTTGGCTCAAACAGGATAATCATAATTTAAAGACAACTGGGAACTTTCTAAAAAAAGGACAGAAATTGCTAGTTGAACATGTGTGTGCATAAATGCATGATGGTTCCTAGGGAATCAAACTGTAAAAGAAAAATCATGGAGGTAAAAGATTTCTGCGGCTTAAAGCATTACGAAAATTGGAGTTTAACGTCATGAAGTTTAGTTAAATATTAAAAAAAAAAAACGTTCCCAGCAGTTTTAATTATGATCATGAAGCTTTTTTTTTTAACCAAAATCTGTTTTGCCCGGCGAGCCACACTGAGTCCCCATTCAAACCATTGATTTGACCATGAAAATGCGAACAGCGGCTCATTTGACAGCAGTCAATGGGAAGATGTCATCCTCTCTTCTCCGGCACCTGGGCTAGGCACGCTAGCCGGTCCAGATGAGGGGTTTGGTGCATGTGCAGCAGAGCTGTTGTGACATAAAGAAGAATCATTAATTCAAACAGAGTCCAACTGTGAAAATTTGATTGACAGCAATTAATACTCGGAGATGAAAAAAGAAGATAATTTCTTAGTACATTTGTTCTCTTTCATAAAAAATAAATAAATAAATAAATGCCACATGTTAAAAACAAAAAAAAACATGACTTTCGTTGGAGGGGGACTTTAAAAGCTAAAGATTTATGTATTTAAAATGACTATTTTCTGGACCAGAAGAGATTAGAGAGGAACGGCAACATATTATGTCAGGAAAATGCTGGTATAAATTCATAAAATGTCACGCATTTTAGAGTAAGGAAACAGATTAGGTTAATTAGTAGCTATGTCTAACTTCACAACATCTTGAGAGAATGTTTTTTTTTATTGTTAAATGATTTTTTATATGATCCTAACTCAATAAATATGATTACCTCTTTTTTTTGCAAACATGATTCTTAGTTTGCTTTATCAAATAAACCGAGCACCCTTATGTGCGAGGGTGTGGGTGGACAGCAGCTGGAAATATTTTTTATGATATTCTTTTGCGCATGGAGAGTTTTTTTCTTTCCCTTGATCTTGCAGAAACATAACATAGAAGATCTTGTTTCAAGGTCATCACACGTA
>NC_050521.1:12330719-12359817 GCF_002922805.2 Oryzias melastigma | reverse complement strand
GGCGGTATCAATCCTGGAATGAGGCCGATGACCAATTCCAATTCAGGGCCACATCAAAGAGTGTGAATGCAGCAGCACTAACAGGGATGCTGGGGGTCAGGGACACTGGCTGAGGGATTTAGTCATTTCAGAGCTTATGTGAAGCACCATGGAGAGCAGCCATAAAAGGACAATGTCACTTTGTGACCTGCGGTTGCAGACATACAAACCTGGAGTGCTGTGAGCTGGATGGAAGCATGACACAGTTTTGACACAAAAAAAAAAAAAAAAAACACACACACAGGGTTAGGAAACAGGATGATACATATCAACACACACACAAAAAAGATTAGAACATGAAAAAGAGGTTCCATTGTTTCTGTCTTGTCTTCCTTCTGCTGCACTTACTCGATCATTCCCATCTCTGTATTGCCATCAATCTCCTGTATCAGCTCCTTTTCACAGAAACATGAAAGTCAACACGTATCTGTCTGTGTGCATAAATCCAAGGGAGCTGTAATTCTAAGGATGATGGTAGTAAATGACAATGGTAATTTCTGACAGTCGATTTACCACTGATGTCCAGTAAATCCGCACTGCTTTTTGCTTTAATGCAGCTCTGTGTGGGAGACGTATATCACATCCTTCTGTGACATTTACAGGGCGCAACGATGCTCATGGGAGACATTCAGCTCTATCTCATCTACATGCAGCGCT
This sequence comes from Oryzias melastigma, assembly GCF_002922805.2. Lineage (NCBI taxonomy): Eukaryota > Metazoa > Chordata > Actinopteri > Beloniformes > Adrianichthyidae > Oryzias > Oryzias melastigma. The sequence goes on along the minus strand of NC_050521.1, from coordinate 12,359,121 downwards.
CCAAAGCCAGTCTTGTAGCTTTTGAAGGCTGATAAACCTGACCAGGGGTTGTTTTCCCTTTATTCTTTTGAGCACAAGAGCTTATTGTCTAAAATGCCTCTGACAAGTAGGATACAACACAACTTGTGTTATGGATACTAGCCAAAAGTATGAGAGTTAGCTGAGTGTTTGGTTGTTTCTAGAGTATTTTGTTGTTGTTGTTGTTGTTGATGTTTGCAGCTAGTCTAGATTGAATAAACATTTGTCAGAGGTCAATACCTCTTTTTCAAGATACTATGAAGCTAAAACAAACTGCAGCCATTTAGATCATGGCTAATGGTTGTTGTCTTGAGGTGGTTCACTGGGATAATGGTTTGTCTGTTAGTAGCACAGCTGGATGAATGGAAACGAGAAACAGCATGGGAACGGGAAGGAAGAAAGATGTCCATCAGAGACGGCAATGGAAGCAAAGCATTGATGCTCACAGCATGGTACAAAAGCTTGTTGGGGATATCAAGACAGTGCAGGGATGAATATACATCTAATACTATAATGTTACAAGACTTTTGATTATTTTATGACACTAAAAGAGGTTCAAATCTCTGTAATAGAAAACAGTACTTAGGTACTGCTGTAAGTAAAGGAGAGAATCTTATATAGTGTACAGCTTTGATCAATCAAACCATTTTGTAAAGTAAAATATATTTTTAAATGCTTAAATAGATAAAATGATGAAAAGGTTAAGTTACCAATAAAAAATAATAAAATTTGAATAGAATATTAGGCTATTATTAAAATAGTACAATTTTAAGTAATAGAATAGAATAGAATAGAATAGAATTCAACTTTATTGTCATTGCACATGTCACAGGTACACAGCAACGAAATGCAGTTTGCATCCATCCAGAGTGCTTTAGCAGGTATAAATATGTATTTACAATGTGCAAAGTGGAATAAATAACAGTGAGAGGGTATAAAACAAGTATTTACAGTATGTAAACAGTACAGGTGAATTATTCAACATATAAAGTGCAGGTAGTATGCAGGTAGTGGTGATTCAGTCCATGTGTTATTGTGAGTGATTTAGAAAAGATACAGAGTGGTGTTGTGGCTAAGTTGTCAGGAGGCAGAGTTCAGGAGTGTGGTAGCAGTTGGGAAGAAACTGTTCCGGAACCTGGTGGTTTTAGTCCGCAGACTCCTGTAACGCCTGCCAGAGGGCAGAGGAGTGAAGAGTCTGTGTGCTGGGTGGTTGGAGTCCTTTATGATTTTTCCTGCCCTTTTCAGACATCGCTTCTTGTAGATGTCCTTTATGGCAGGAAGTGGTGCTCCAGTGACATGCTGGGCAATTTTCACCACCCTCTGCAGTGCCTTCCGGTCTGCAGCAGAGCAGCTCCCGTACCAAACTGTAATACAGTTGGTTAGGATGCTCTCGATGGTGCAGCGGTAAAAGTTCACCAGGATGTTGGTGGACAGGTGGTTCCTCCTCAGAGTCCTCAGGAAGAAGAGGCGTTGGTGAGCTTTCTTTACCACCTTGGAGCATGCCGTTGTCCAGGAGAGGTCCTCAGAGATGTGGACTCCAAGAAACTTAAAGCTGTAATATAAAAAAGAAAAAAAAAAAACCTGAAAAACAGTACTTTTTGCACAATTAGTTGCACTTAGTAAATAAATAAATAAATAACAGTCTGCCCTATGGTCTGGATTGCCATATTTACAGATTATTTTAATTTTGCTTAGTGATGTCGAAGCATTTTTTAGAGAAACACGGCGCTTGGTCAAAGTATCAGTCTGTTTGTTTGTTTGTTTTTTCCAAGTTCCAAAAAAGTGTTGGGTATTATTGTGAATATGCTAATGCGGCTAACAGTTAGTGGCATCAGACTTTTCTTTACTTGTTTGTAACAAGGCTGGTTGTTAGCATAGTCACAGTAACATTTGGTAAGCATTACCTGTCTTTTTTTTTTTTTTTAAGTGGTGCAAACAAGATTGGGAGTTTAAAGGTATTGTGAATAAGCTAATGCATCTAACCAGTAAAGGTGTTGAAATGTGTCCGGTTTTTGTACGTGTTAGCAAGGTTAGTATAGTAGCAGAAATGTTTGTTTTATCGGTATCAGTCTGTTTTTTATGTGTTGGAAACAAGTTTGGCAGCTACACATATTGCCAATACGGTAATGCTTCTAACTTGGCTAATGTGTGAGATGTTACAAACAAGTTTTAGGATGACTATGAACACAGTGGAAAACATATGACTGACGGACTTATATTTGACTGTTTGCATTGGAAAAGTAAGAGATAATGCCAGATGAAGTGTGCATTATTAGAAATTAACCCACGCCGTGGAAGCTTGAACCGTCTGGCGTGAACTACTTGATAGCGGACTATTTTAATACATGATGTATCATTTTGTCAGGCTAACGTGACAACACGCCGCGGAGCCGGCGAGCCAACACCAACCATAATTGCAGCGGTAAAGGAAAGCAATATGAATGCTGATCGTCATGATAGGTGAAATAAGACATCAGTTCAGAGACAAAGTTCACCTCTTACTGCTTGATTTTTTTCCAGAAGATGGAGCAAAAGTATGTCTGCACAGTGATACAGAACATTTGGGCAATTTGACCAGAATTTCTTTTTTAGGAGTGGTTTATCACTGTGGATTATTATGTTTAAATCCACATCCAGCAGCCAATCAGAATTGAGTATTCAACTAAACCATAGTTTGTTGTGCCATTTTGTTTGTTGTGCCTTATACATGACATAAATTACAAAAATAGACTTTTTACGACAGTGTGCCTTATGATTCATTGTACAAGTGCAGAAAACACAAAAAAAATGCATAAAAATTAAAATAATAATATGGTTGTAATAGGAATTCTCGAGGTAAAATTAGTTAAAAGTCAAGTTAAAATGGAGAGTTTTGATTTTAAAAGTTACCTAACTTTGCTGCCCGTAGGCTGTCCATCAAGCTGTTCTAGAGATGTGGGGCCTATAAATGGAAAGTTGCCTCACCATGAGTTTTTTATGTAACTCTTAGAACACATTTAAAATCATTGTTAGAGGACCTGTGGGTCAACGCAAGGGTACATGTGTTAAAACCAAGTAGTATATAATAAGAAAGGGAAAAAAAGAAATAAAAAATATGGTGAAAGGTGATCTAGTCACCCAGGTTTCAAGTTGATGCAATGTTTTTTTTAAGTTTTTAATTAAGATAGCTGTTTCTCTCTCTTGACATCAGAACCAAAATTTGGCAATGAATTTGTCTTCCAGCAATGGTTTCTGAGATATTAACTTGAAACTTAAAAATAACTTGGTAGAAACTCAAATTTGTTTTGTTTTCTCCAGAAAGATGCATAACCATGTAAAATGGCTTCCCAAAAGAGAATACCAATTTCACAATGTTCTAATTATTGGAGCCTGTCTTGAGGGTCACTTGGCAACCCCTTTTGTAAGGCTAAGAAAGCCATTCAGGCACAAGGGAATGCTTGACAACAACAGGTTTGGGTTCAAACACAAAGAACATATGTTCTAGTACCTCAAAATTTCTGTTTTTTTTTTTAGGAATTATAAACCTGAAAAGCAAAGGTGCTCACAGGAGCTTGGACCTACCAGCTTGCTACAACCTTCGTGCCACCGGGAAACGGGTCTCTGTCAGATAAACAAGTAAAGCTTTACAAGCACAGACAATCAGACATTTGACAGCACTGGGGCCCTGCAAGCTCACAAGATGGATGCATCCTGTTAGGTTTAAGAAAGATTGTGCCACCCTGTTGGCTTGAGGATAAAAAGAAAATGTGTTGGTGCTGGCCCAACATGGACAACAAGTTGAAAACTAGAGTAAAATTATGCTCACCATGTCGACATTAGTTAGACTCTTTAGTCTGCAATTGAATTACAAGATGAAAACAAGTTTGCAGGAAAATGTCATACTGATTTTTCTTATTAGTATGTAAGTGTAATACGTGACTTATTTAGGGTTTCAGACATGTTCATTTCATACACAGTATGTAATTTTTTTTGTATTTAAAGTTGCAGGGATTATTTATTGTTTGTTAGTTTCTTTTGTTTTTTGACAGACGTAATAAACTAACTTAAAGATAATTCTGCATATATATATATATGGTAAATGGTAAAATGGCGTATACTTGTATAGCGCTTTCTACCTTCCTTTGAGGGCCCAAAGCGCTTCACAGTCACAGACCTATTCACACACCCATTCATACTCTGGTGGTGGCTCTGGTGCTGAACACTGGCGCCAACCTCCGCCAGAGGCAATTCAGGGTTCAGTGTCTTGCCCAAGGACACTTCGACACATGGACGATGCTTCAAATAGTAAATGCTGTAAACTTGTATAGCGCTTTTCTTTGAAGGTCCACAGCACGTTACAGTCACAGACCCATTCACACACTGATCATGGCTCCGCTGCCGAACACTGATGTCAGCCTTCCACCAGAGGCAATTCGGGGTTCAGTGTCTTGCCCAAGGACACTTCGACACACGGGCAATCTTCCAATCAGGAGTCGACCGCCCTATCGCTGCTCCACGGCCGTCTTCAAGTTTAGGTCCCCTACCAGAAGCATGGAATCCTCCGAGTCCTTCTCGGTATCATAGCTATTCCTACAACTCCTCTGTACCTCCTCTGGACAGAGATCTCAGATGTTGTTCTTGGATTCTGCTGGAACCATTACCCCAGTAATGAGGAGATAATGATGTGACATCCTCAAGGCTTCTAAGTACCATGGGGACAACTTATCCAGCTCTTCTCTTAGCCCCTTGATACTGTTTGATCTTCTCTTCTTCCTTCTTTCTGATATTGCTATCAGTTAGAATTGCCACATAAATTATCATAGCTTTTTTCTACCTCTTATCCGCACTACCATGTCTGGTCTTTTGGCCATTTCTATTTTGTCTGCCTGTATATGGGAGTCACACAGGATATTAGTTTGGTCTTTCTGATGTTACTTTGGAGGTGTGTCCCATCTTGACCATGGGACATTTTATACAATTGGAGCCACTTGGTTTTATGGTTATAACATGCTGTTATGTGCTGTATTTTCTCAGTGGTGTCTTTTCAAGCCTACACCTGATGGTTTGGTAGATCTTGACTTCTACTGAGCTTGTACCAACGGCTCTCATCCTGTGTTTGTGCTGTATATTTTCAGTACAGCTTTATCCAGTCACTGGTAGAAATTTCAGAAATCTGCCACTGTGTTAGCGGTATATGCTGTGCGAGAGTTTGTCCTTGCATTATTGAGTCCCGCTCTTCTTAATCTTCCTCCTTAGGTTTCTAAACACTTCATCACTTAGTGCCTTTTTCCTAATGTATTCCTGAAATTCTGTTGTTCTGGATAGGACCTCTGGAACTTACTAGTCTTCAATATTTCACTTACTTCACAGTGCCAGGGTGATGGAATTAGAGTGAAACCCTACATGCATTGTAATGGGCTTTCTTGTCTTGATGTCAGTTAGTGTTATCTCAGCTTTTGGACAGTTTATCATGCCAGCAGGGTATCTGATGACCAGGGGGGTATAAGTATTGATAGTCCATATTTTGTTCCTGCCAATCAATTGACTTCTCCAATCTCTTTTTGGGCCACTCTTGTATTGATGCATGTGCCTGTTCATCTTAGCCAGTATGATAGGAGCTTATATATTGTGCAGAGACAGGTGACTAGTAATTGGCTGGAATTTTGCCCTTCCGAGGGCCGTTCAGTATCAGGACTGTGTTTCCCCTCAATAAGCTCTTCAGGGTAGCTCCACTAGCAACTGTTTTAGTTGCCAGTTGGTCATGTAGAGCAGTCAGCTTCTGTAGCCATTGGGTCTGAGGATTATCATGGCCTGGTGCTGTCCCGCCTTTACACCTCAGACCCTTTAGAAACATCTGCTACTGGGATCGTTACTGTATTGTGGTTGCTGATGTCCCTTTGTTCTGCTTTTAACCCTGTAACCCTTCTGCTACTTTAGGCATGTGTACATTAAAAGTGGGGTCACCTGGACCCCACAAGACAGCATGCTGAACTTTTTTTTAGGGATTGTTTTATCTTCACTGGTGTCCGTGGCAGGCATATAATCCTGTCCACCTTTGTCATGGGAGGGATCACACATCAATGTAAGGGTGGGATCATCTGGACCCCATAAGAGAGCATGAGGGTTAACACTAATGATTTAGCTCCAAAGGAAGTAGCTGACTCACGTTAACTGTGTAGATGGTTGAAAAGTTACTGTAGGTCAAAGAGTGTGTTACTTAGCCTTCAGCAGCAACATCTTCAGTCTTCAAGGGTTAGGTTCACTAGCCATTGAGCCTTGTTGTCATGTCATGTTTCTTTCTCCAATTGTTCCTGAATATAATATAATAATATAAGTCTAATAACTAGTTTAATCGTCCAGTAGTGACTTCAAGGGTCTATAAAATAAACCATAAACCTATAACATTCAAAATCTGATGTGACAAACATATTTGTTTCATTTTAAGCCAGTTATTTTGGTTAGTTTTTGTCACCATCTTGGCCAAAATTGTCCTCAACCCGCCAATCTTTCTAAAAAATGGGCCATAATGCAAGACTGGACATATTTTTCAATTGTCAGAACAGGTCTTTCAAGGCCTGTTCTATAGCGAAATGATTGATTGTCACTTGTAAGTCAATAAGAAACACCAGGTGTTGCTTGATTTTGATCTCAAATCCAAAATTAAACCATATAAAATGAAATAAATTCACTCACATCACAGTTGTTCTGGTTATTAGATTGTATCACTTATACAGATAATAAATGGTTGAAGCCACACTGCAATTATGTGAATTAATTTAGTGAAACTGCACCATTTTGAATATAGAAAATTAAGTAGAAGGTTATTGGTTATTTGGTGAACTGACCCGGTTGACTTTCATTTTTAAAGTAGCCTCAAGGAGAAAGAAAAAATATTGCCTTTGGGACATACTCCTTCAGTCTTGACTTTGGTTTGAAGACAGAATGAACGTGATCTGTCTGGTTCCTTAAAAGAAAGTATTACACTTTTCCAAAATGCTTTTAAATTCTTCCAACTAAAGTGAAAACCTACTTTCCTCAGTCTCTACAGAATATTAGATTACATGTAAAAACATAGGTAGGCATGTATCACCATCATACTGTCATTTATCTGTGAGATGTATATATAAAATGTATTTATAATGTATTCTTTCAACTTTAAATGCTTGGAAGGAGGAGGTTGAATAAAGGAAAGAGATTGACAGTTTAGAATTTATTCTTAGACAGTTTTCTTCAAAGAATATTTCTTCTATATTTCCTTTTCAGGTTACACTTAGAAATTAAATAGAGCTCATATACAGGCATAAATCCTTAGAGTTAGAGCAGAGTTTGCCATGGGTTAAAGTTTGAAAACAGTAGAGATTATGGGCGGGGACAGGTTTTTGTCTCAGAGATATTTTGCTTTTCATGTAGTTTCCCGAGTGGGTTTAGTCTTTACTTATGAACTGTGCACTCTTGCACTCTGCCTTACTACTGTTCCTGAACTGTGCAACTGTTTCTTCTTCCAACTGAAGGTGGCTGAGATGCTAGTAGACCGTAAAAAAAATAAAAATAAGAAGCCCCTTCATTCTCCTAGTGTGAACACCATAGGCTAAATGCGTCACAAGTCTGCATTTTCTCTGTACTTCTGAATTTCCAGCTCAACATTCCTACTAGATGAAAAACTTCCTTTTTAAACATGTTGTCCACACTGGTATTTGACTTTCTGCAGATGCTTGCAATCTGACATCCCCATTCATTTGTTATGCAGTAACATGTTAAAGTCGGTGATGAGTGCAATGTGGCGTGCTGAGCAAAAAACCACAGAAGGTGCTTGAAGGCAAATCACAATTTGGTCGATCCCACTGTTAGCTCAGTGTGTCTCCAAACATGTTTTCTCTTCTTCAAATCCACACATCTGTTGCCCTTGAAATTATGTTTTATTTTTAAGCCAACACGTCCAAATGAAAGTATTCATATTAATGGAAGCTCCCATCTGATCACATGCAATTTTGTCAAGCGTGGTTTTTAAAAACCAAAGTATCCCAATTTTTTGGGTGGTTTTTAGATTTGATTTACAAAATCAGGGACATAATTTGTTTTCAACCTTACAAAATCCAGCAAAGGCTTGCCAGGGACAAATCCTTGGAGAAAGAAAAGCATGGGACTGTCATTGCCTAAGTCAGTGCAGCTGTGATTTTTGCAGCTTTGGATGTGTATTTGGCAACCATCCAAGAGCATGCTGACCCACTCATTCTTCAAAGTGCATTTGCATTACTAGCTCTTAGCAGGCAGGCAGGCCCCTCTATGTGGTTAAGACTGAAGCACCTCCCAGACTATGGATGATTATGACGACCATAACATAAACATAAACGTTATTGGCCTTGTTTGCCAGTGGTTATAACAAGTACATTGAAAACCCACACATACATCTCTACCTGCACTTTAGAGCTGCAGTTGTTTTCTAGAGATATACAAATAATTAGGTATTTTGAGTATTTCAGCATGTACCTTATGTGTCAAATTGCTGTGTGTCCTTTATTTACTGATAATCAAACTGTAAATGCGTTAAGAATTTCAGTTATTGACAAAGATTCCAGTTGGTGACACTTTAAAGAGGGATGTTTTTGCAGGACATCACTATAGAAGCTGCAGGACTGTGAAGGTTTTCATCTTTCCAGGTCAAGTTGCGACAGAATTTTTTTAGTTTTCAAAGCAACTGAAGGAGTTACTCATCCTAAATATAACAGAAAGTCCACTTTCTCTGGAAAAAGGAATATAAATCTTGTGATTCCATGAGGTGTGTTTCTGTTAAGAGCTACACCTTTTCAGATAATTGTTAGTTATAGTTATTAGTTTGGATTTTTTCAAAGGAGGAAGCAAACTGTAGAAACATGTATGCTTGGTTCAAAATTAATACACATTGGATTCATAGGATCTCTACTAAAATAACTTTGTCCTTCAATGATTATAAAAACAACCATTGGATTACACATCGCAACACACAAAATCCACATATTGTTTTATATTTTAGGTAGTGTTGCTATGTAGTATGACAACATAGTTTTAAGGCCATCATAAAAAATGAGAATGTAAACAAATGTACAAAAATAAAGTCTTAAAATTATTTTTAAAAGGCAACATTTGGAGAAAGAAAGTCAACATTTTACAGGAATAAACTTGTAGAAGTCTGAGTAAAAAGTCAAGAGAATAAAGTTATATTTTTAAAAGTTGTAAATTAAGAATTTAGAAGATTTAAGTAATACACTTATGAGGCAAAGGGTTGTTTACTTAAAAAAATGCAACTTAACACACAAAAAAAGAAGCAATATTGTGTTTCAGTGGGTTGAGAGACGTACAGTGGATTTGTTAGCGCTACTTCAGCACTGTATTCACAATTACAGGAGTCTGTTAATAAGTCAATGCTGAGTTATCTTAAGCATAAAGACAATGAAATGAATTTGCCTGACTTTTCTGAAGTAGATTCTTGACCCACATGGAGTGAATTTACGTCATTTACGTCGTCAACAATAAACTATAGTTAGAGAAGTCCAAAACTTGCAAATAGGGAAAAGCTAAGTCTATGGCATCACCATAAATGTCTGTGTGGATTGATTTAGTTGAGATGTAATGTGGATGGAGAATTACACATCAAACTTTATTTCCAAAAAAGCATGGCTTTTTACTTGTAAAATACGATTTTATCCTCATACTTTTACAACATTTTTCTGGTGTGTAAGTTTAATTTTTCCTTTCATGGTGGCCCTAATACTCCGTCACATGGTCTACTGGTACCTGTTAGTACTACTACTACTAGTTACCTGTGGACATTTTTAGAAAATATTTACATGATGTCAAACTGCATTTTAAACAAGTCAAGGTTTGGACTTTAAATGGAACCACCTTCATTTTCACTTTCATCAGAACTGACAGTTGACTGTATAATACTTAGAAGGGAGGTAATTTCATTACTGGATTTGTTGCACAGGTGGCATCCTATGACAGTTCCATGCTGGAATTCATCGAGCTCCTAAGAGCAGAACATTTTTCCACAAATGTTTATAAAGCAGTCTGCATGCCTGGGGGGCTTGATTGTATATACCTTTGGTCAGACCAAGTGATAAGGACACCTGATTCTGATCGTGTGAGCCAAAACGTTTGGTGAGATAATGCATTTCAAATCATTATAAACAATTCAGATTAAAAATATGTTTTTGCCCCATCTTCCAAAATGCTACACAAAAGTACACAAAAAAAGAAACAACCCTCTGACTCATAAACCTAAAATTTTTCTTTATGAATTAGTAAAGTAACTTTTAATAAACAACTGTACAAAGTTAGATTGTAACAAAGTGAATCTTATCAGTTTCATTAAAATGCTAGTCTGAAGCAATCCCACAGAGAAGTTTGTTATTTTAGTACAATTTGTTTCCAAGAGTGGATTTTCTAAATTTAAAGTCCCAGACTGGAATAAATAATTGTCTGCAGTAACCGCTTAAAGGAATTTAGCGAGTTTGGAAAATAGATGGATGGATTACACTAACGTTATCAAATGTAGGAAGTTGAAACGGTAAATCACATGTCATTGAGTGAAGGAAATCTGTTTATTCTTCTAAATAAATTCTTCAAAAGTTTGAGCTCACTGCAGCTGTTAGTTGCATAACTCTTCACTTTAATGAAATCCACATACATACTTTTAGCTGTTTTGTGAGCTCCAAAACAGTATCATCATCTGTAGCCATCCAAATAGAGAAAAATGGGGTTGCAGAACATACCTACTAACAGTGCATTTCATACAACTTAGAAACTGACCGATGTTTGACCAATTTATGATCAAACAGAAATATGCAGAGTATAAGAAAAATGACCAAACGCTAACATATTTTATAGGAATAGAATAACTTTCTTAATATATATATATATATATATATATATATATATATATATATATAATAAAAATGTTTAATTCACAAATGATCTGTGCTGCGAGTTATTACAAAAGAGCACTTACTGTTATTCTCTTATTTTTATATTTTAGCTGAGAATTAAAACAGCATATTGTCCATAAGCATGTCCGAAACACTACAGGTAACTTAAGTTGCTGGACATCATGGCTGCAAATACCTATTATCATTAGAAAAAATAAATATTTATGTGCAGAAAGCCATTAAGATTAAATTATGTATGACAAAATGAAATAAAAAAACAGCTTTAAGCATTTGTTGTTCAGATTTAATGTATGCCAGCTTAATGCCAAACGTATGAGCCAATTGTTTTATATTCACAATAGAAATATAGCTGTAAGCATGTTTGGGGAAAAAAAAAAGGTCTATTATACCAAGAAAAACACGCCTTCCTATATCCAAACCCCAAGAGTTTTGATGCCAAAATACTGAAGTCTGCAGAAGTGCAGCTCTTTAACAAACGCTTGTGGACTTGAGCATATGCCAAATATCAGACCTGCCCTTGTTATCAAATAAATGCGAGTCTGGAACTTCTTATCTCGCACAGAATCCCGGGCAAAGACAGCGCAGGTGTCAGATTGTCCTCTCTTTACTGGAGGAGATAGTAAGACAGCGCAGACTGCTCAAATGTCAACTATCTCATATCCACTGAGCGACCCGCGGCTCCCATCACTTTTTGAGTGTAGCTCAACAGAGCAAACAGCTTCTGCTTCTTCTTAAGCTTGTGTTTTGTAGTACTGCCTCTGTTGAACGAGGTAGTTTCTAAACAAAATAATGCAACTCACCCCGCCTGGAAGCCTTGACATGCCGGATTCGTTTGGGAGCGCTCGGATCGCCGTGTCAGTTAAATCTCTTTGCGATGGGGTCGTGTATCTCATGATTGAGCTCAGAGACACAATGGAGGAAAGCAAAACTGCAAATGGATGTGCATCCTTTGAGGCGAAACTAGCAACAAAGTTTGGAATGTGTTTATTTTTTCTTTTACGAATTCTGCCTTCAGCTTAATATAAAGTCAAAGTGGACAGACACACAACCTCTGAAAAGATAAAAGCTGGATGCCTTTCTTATTCAGCCATTTTGGATCTTTGTATTGTTTTTATAAAAAATCCTACACTTATATCCATCTTGTATTTCATTTTATTTTTTTATTTTTTTATACTTTGTTGTCTGTTAGGATCATGCGTGGAAGGACCATTTAGATATTTTGATGGATGAATTATTTACCGTTCTACTTAGCATCTCAATGCATTTTTCAGTTCCACCCGGCTACACAATGCACTACATGCAGAGGGTTTGAATCCTGAGGTTACCTCTGTTAATTTAATCTAAAAACACCTTTTTTGAGCAGGTTTTGACCCCATAAATCAAATCATAACAGCATGTCGAATGCAGGCCACTACTGTTCACTCAAACTGCCTGTGCAACTAAGTGGGATATTAACGTTCTTAGCAGCACAAAAGTTGGCACATTCAAGCGGAACTTCATGTTGAAAAACATCTTGTGAAGTTAGATTTGTTGCTAAAGTATTGTCCGTCTGTAAAAAGATTTTCTACCTCTAGAAAAAAATTGCCTACAAGGATATATTTGGGAATCTATAAAACTATTTTAAAATTATGGAAAATAAATTCTATGTCTGTAAAAACGCTTTGTATGTAAAACATTGTGTTACTGACAATATTTTTCTATAAGTACAAAATATTTTTACAGACACAAATCTCTAACTACAAGTAGCCTACAATTTTCATTTTTTTTTATTTTTATTTTTTTACAGACGGACAATACTTTAGCAACAAATCTGACTTCATAAGATGTTTTTAACATGAACTTACTCTTAGTTAGGCCAGCTCTCAGAATATTTTCTGAGCTAAAGGGCGGACTAGATTATAAAGTGTATGCCTACTGATTCGGTCAATGGATGGTCTATTTTCAAAATGACGTCATATATAAGGTGCACTGAATAATAAAGCACATAAGAGAGTCAGACATAAGTCTGTACATCAGTCAGACTTCAACTGCGTTCATAGTATTTCTAGAAGTTGTTTGTAACATGCTACACTATGGCTATGTTGGAAGCGTTAGCTACGTTATCATATTTACAATACCTGAACCTATAACCTTGTTTGCAACACATACAAATCTAACTTATACAGCTAAGACAACTTATACAGTGACTAAGCTAACTCCCATAATAAGTAACAGACTGATAATATATACATATATAAAAAAGTACTATGACTAGGCTAACTCAGAACGTTGTTAGTAACGCATAAAAAACAAAACAAACAAAAAAAACTGATATCTCTAAAACAAATGGTTCTGTGAGAAGGCTAACTCCAAACTTAGGTAGTTAACATATAAAAAAATAAACACATGCCACTAAAACAAACCTGTAATTATGCTGCTACACGTTAGCTGCGTTAGCATATTGACAATAACACCCAACCAAACATTTTTACAAAGTGCCGTGTACCTCTCAAGATTGTTTCAACATTATTGCTGCAACTGAATTTTTCCATATAAAACACCTCAGATTATTAGATGACCTGTCTTTTATTGAAAAAAAATGAAGGCTTTTAAGTGTGTCTTCTAGTGCGGAAAATACGGTAAATCTCCTAAACCGTCATGGTTTGTTTGAGATAGCAGAAGCCCTCAAAAACCCTCCCCCGCATTTCTCACAGCTTGGGAGAGCCTGGGCTGTAAAGTGCCCAGATTGATAGAGCAATGTTCAAGTCCTCCCCTGAGTTAAAACAGCAAACTCCTGTAGAGCCCCTGCATCATGTGTGCCCTTACTGCGTCTGGGCACTGAAGATCAGGCTTTCCCAGGCAGCAACGCCTCATGGGTGGAAGCACTTTTTTGATACTGGAGTTGCAAACCTCAACAGTGAACCGCTCACCATGATCCTTGACACAAAATCAGCAGAACGGACATGTAAACTTCCCCTCGTGTTCTTTCCCAATCCTTCCCCACATGAGCTTCAAACTTCAGTCACCTCAACAAAACATTTTGTTTGTGAGTTTTATAGAGCGCCAAGTGTCTGCAAAGGCTGTTACAAGTAAAGTTGATTCAGCTTACAGATGTTGAGTGATGGACTCACATTACACCCAGCTTGAAAGACCACAGTCGAGGTTTAACTGAGAGGAATTCTTGACCATTAGCACACTGGCAGAGGCTATATTGATAGCTTTTTAATAAGATGCTACATTAAGACTTATCATGAATGAGTGGATTTATGCTAATGAAGGGATGAAAATGTGAGAGGAAGTGTTCTCTGTCACATCCAGTTTGGGTTTGATCCCTGCTGTAAAATGTTCTTACTTGCACCTTTGCAGTTTGACAGTCCACTTATAGGACCAGCTCGCTCTGAGGTCTACATATAGCTCAAACGTTTTGGGAGGGTAAATTGAATGACGTGAACATTTGCAGGCTGGTGTCAGTTATAAATGACGCCAAAGGCGTGTCTCCAGTGTGCAGCAGAAGCCATTTCCTGCTATTAATCAGCTGGACTAATTTTCCCTATGTTCCATTTTTAACCCTCCGGTGTCACTGCCTCCAGGTTCTCTAATTGAAATATTAGCAGCCAGTTAAGTAAATGAAGACAGTTTAATCAGTATCCTTCCATGCTGTCTGTCTTTTTCCACTGTTGTTGGTTTCCCAGATGACCATCTGATCTGTCTGTTAATAAAGTAAGTTGAGAGATCAATTTAAACTCTTTTTTTCTAACCAGTGTAGCAACTCTATTGATGCAAAAGGATGCTGAAAATGTAATTTAAAACATTGTTTTGCCAAGATTTGACAAATCCTGACAACACATTCCCTCTGCAGCTGTTTCCATTGGATTTTTTAAAGTGTCTGCGGGGTGAAAGAACTGTGGAAGGACTTTTGTTTTAAAGACGCTTAATAATTGAATTAGTAAATTTTGACAAATATTGAAAAATTTGAAATTGGTAAGACTATAGTCACATATCTCAAAATGCTACCATGTAGGTACCTAAGTGTAAGTTCATCAGCATATTTTCAGGAGGCCGCCCGGCAGCATTTTGGCATTTGTGATCAAGGTGCATTTTTACAAGCTGCAAAGGGTTTTAGGAAAAAGATCAAATTTGATGGCGTCCAGATGATTTTTCTCTAAAAGTTGACACTGGTCAGTGGCCGCCTGGGCACATTTCGAGTTTGGTTGGTGGCCATTGAATGAAAGGCATGAATGACGCCATTACAAAATCTGGCGACAGCTGGGCGGTCAGAGCGCGGATCGCCATCCGGCCGGTAACCTTGTGGTATGAAAAAAGTGGGCCTTTCTGGGCTGCCTGACTCCTGCCATCTGCATTCATGACCACGACACCAACTTTCAAAAGAATCAAGAGGCAGTATGAAAGTTTAAGCCTCCCCATCGCATGGTGGCAGTTGTATTTATGACCGTAGCCTTACCACAACCATAAATAATAAGGAACTACGGGTTATAAGGTGTTTCTTTTTTTGTGACTAATAATAAGGCTTTAAAGAGTACCTTAGTGTAGAAAACACTGCAATCGTGATTTTTACAAGCATTTAAATCAATATAAAACTGAGGAGCTTCAAGGTACTGATTCAGGAAAACTGTTTGAAATTATTACTGCAACACTTGCCTTTGTGATTTCTGATTTAATGCAGTCAGGCTCTATTGTTACCTAACTGTACTGGGTATTTAATTGCCCACCCAAAAATTAATTTGCGGTCTCATAAACTGCCTGCTGGCACTGTTTTATTAATTCTGTTTTTTACGCTGTCTTAGTTGGATGATGGCGGGCTGTTATGTCAGATCCGCCAGATGTGTTCATTTAGTAATTCATCATTGTTCCAGAGGCCATTTTTTTCCCCCCCTTAACTGTCTTCTGGGATCAGCACGCGCAGATCACTTGCATTTTAAATCAACAACTAAAGCACAATGTTGGCACAGTGGGGGAGCAGTTATTATTGTTGTCTGACAATAAAATCCTTCCCTGTTCAAAATGTGAGCGGTGTTCCTTCAGCGTTGAGCTCATGGGTCCTCCTCTTAAGCTCAAAGGGGTGTTTCCTCCAGGTTCCTGCCAAGGAAACCTCTTCATTTAAGGGAGGTTTTGAATTGAACTAAGTGAGGCAGTGAGCAGGCTTGACTGTCTGAGCCTTAGTGTTTACTCCGTAAGTTTCGGCTTCACGTATAACCTTAAACATTGTGGGTTTCAAACTATTCCATGTAGCGAGTCCAAGTTTGAATAACACTTGGATAGTATCTAAATTTCTATATCAGTTCTTGAAAGTATTTTTAAAGAAGAAATTAAAAATAAGGAAGTCCCTTAAGACGCAGTATTAAAGTATTAAGTATTATTTGCAGGTCACCAATAAATTTGCCATCTCTTGAAGATATTAAAAAAAGGATTATAAAAATTATGATATACTACTGTATGTTTTAACAAGTTCATATTTTAAAATAATAAAACACAATGATTTTTTTTTTCTACGTATAAAAAGAATATCATTGCTGCTGCATTTCATCACATATTTCTTTAAATAGTTTGTATTTGTTTAACTACATAGTAAAGATAAATAAAATATTGTGTAAAAAGATTAAAGTGTGAAGAAAAGCTCTTAGTAGATACTGTAAAAATAAAAAAGGGAATGGTGCCTGGAAAAAAATTAAAATAAAACCTAAATAATGAATAGATTCTCTAAAGAAATTTAAAAGGTAACCAAACCCTAAATCAACTTTTTTTGCCTGTTGACCTCTGTAAACGGGGCATTAAAAGTGCTGTCTGTTTGGCATTGCCAAATTTTTGACAAATTAAAATAAACTTGTTTAATTCTTGAAAATGTATCTAAAAAAAAAAAAACCTGTGTGCTGCCCCCTACAGGTTGAATCAAGGTATTACAGTTGAGTGTCATGATTGGTCAAACCATTTAAGTCCCACGTCATTTCAGAAGTCCCACGTCATGATCTGCAGCTCCAGTAATGATAACAGTCTTTTCCAACCTTGTTTGGAACACGTAAATAAAACAGACTGATAAAGCTAAAACAAATGTAACTAAGCTAACTCTCGATCTTGTTAATAACAGCTAAATAAAACACAGCTACTCATAAGCCTTGTTAGCGTAGATTCACAATCACACCAAACTTTATTTACAACATGCAAAAAAACCATACTGATAGCGATTAAAAAAAAAAAAACACATTACTGTGACTACGCTAACTGCTGACCTTTTTTGTACTTCATATGAAAATAAAACAGA
Source organism: Oryzias melastigma (assembly GCF_002922805.2). NCBI lineage: Eukaryota > Metazoa > Chordata > Actinopteri > Beloniformes > Adrianichthyidae > Oryzias > Oryzias melastigma. The sequence goes on along the minus strand of NC_050521.1, from coordinate 12,341,943 downwards.
GGCTATGTCTGAATTCTTACCTTAATCACTACTAAAAAAACATATAGTGGGGGTGTATATAGTGCCCTTGATTTTGAAACAATTTAGACATGATGCTCACTACTTTTCTTTTGTTTTGCTAAACACTATATATGACATATCCGATTTTACAAAGTGAAAATCTAATCACTACGAACATTTCATGATGTGTTTTTGAGACACCACTGTGTTCTGATGATAAAAATGTGGATGGTTTATTAATAAAAAAATTACATTTAAACCCAATTTTTTTCACGTAAATTGTTCAACCGCAATGTATTTTGGTCTATATTCAATAATGTAGAAAGCATCAATGCACACTAGTTTTCCACAAAGACTTGTGGGAAATGACTAGTGCTCTCAATTTTGGACAGCTCTACACAATGGTGAACGCACTAAATAGTGAGTGGGGAAGTGATTCAGACACAGCCAGAGTAAAACAAATCTAGATGTTAGTCGCGTTAGCGTATTCACAATAACACACACATTTGTTTGGAACTCATATAAAAAGACAGAATGACTTTTTGACACAGTGCTCAAAATTTGCTCAGACATCAGCAAGCACAACCAGAATTTATCCATAAAAGGGCTCCAGATGAAAAGGTGTACTGCTGTTTTTTGAAAGAAAAAAAATCTGGCTTTTAATAGAAAAAATGGTAGCCTATTAGGTCCTATGGTTTTTAATTTACTCTTACTTTCACCTTAACTTTCTCCATTTTTCCACACTTTCACGTTTTCAGCACCATTTCCTCTTCTGAGCCAAGCTACTCACTGACTCTCTCCATTTTCTTGTGAATATAGCCTTTGACTCTCACTGATACTTTTGTCCCACATTACTCCTGGCGCTTTTCTCCACCCACTACAGGCTGCCTGTGCTCACCTCTCCGTGTTTTCCTCACCCTCTGCATTTGCTCTGAACAGTTGATCCTAAGAACTCCAGCTAACATTTTTTTTATTTAAATAAAAGTGTTTTGAGGCAAATTTGTTCCAAAGGGAAGTTTTTTTAACATGTTTTTTTGCAGTAATATGAATTTAAAAAAAAGAAATGCATGCATCTTAGCCTTAAATTAGGTCTGTTTTGAAGTTCAGAGCACAGCTTGGGCATTCAACTTTTTATGACATCTAGATGGTCGAGCTTTTACTAATTGAATTTTTGCTTCCCTCAGTATGGACAAACAAGTTAACTTTTATAACTAATTTGGGCAAAAAAAGTTGCGGCTTTCCAATGTAATATCAAACTTACATCAATTTCTACATTATTTAAATTACTGCAGATATTTTGTAATTAAATCTGATGTTATCGATTTCTTAATTAATTGTTACTTGGCATTATATGAGATGTTCTGACAGGAAAACCACAATCTCTTGGTTAATGAGACTATGCAGATGACAGCTAGAAATATGTGGGAGAATCTTAATTGTGTTTTTAAAAAAATGGTGCAAGAAAGTGAAGTTGTAAAAGGTGCATGTATTCAATTTTGGCTCATTATTACCAAGGAATATGTAGTATATAAACCTATAAATTATGCTGCTAATAATTCTAAAACATTGCATTCTAACAAAAGAGGTGATACTTTTTAACAGGTTTACCAGACTGAACCAATAATTCACGATTAACACATAAACCACTTACTTATCATTGAAGCTGCACCAGTTCTTTAGCAGCAGTGCACGGGGGCTTTTCATCAAATTTTCCTCAAAAGATGAATCAAGTCTCCTCTTCCTCCTTTGTAGTCAACTCATTCTAATTTGTTCCAAAAAGAATCCCTTCAACCTTTCTCATTACTGCCTCTTCTTTTGAAACTTCCAGCAGGAGGACATGAAGATTTTATAGTCAGAGGCTCGCTCCTGACCAGCCGGATAGTATTTTAAACTCATTTTAATTTTGCATTTACAGTAAGTTCTAGATGAAAGCATCACCTTAAATGTAGAAACCTAATCTCAAAGTGCTAGTCGCTTGAAACACTGTGAAATTGGCTTTGTCAACTTCCTGTTGTGATTGCGCCGTGCAATCTAAATTACATGTCCGCGTACACCTCTTTAAATTTCAAATTAAGGGATGCTGATGTGTGAATATAAATGTATGTTTTAGATAGAGTCATCCATTTACCTGACTCAATAAACGAGCACACCTTTTTTTATTTATTTTCAAAAACCTATGTGCTTCTTTACTGTAAAGCACATGAAAAAAGTGGAACAAACATCTAGGCGAAGCAATCAGCTGATAAATCTCTTTTTTTCCCCTTTTTTTTTCTCTCTCCTCTCCCTATCAGACGTGAAGGCCTGATAACCGCTGCCACAGCGCCACATCCCCCTTCTCTTGCCCTTCACATCTGTGTGTCTGCACAGCTGCGATAAGCAAATCAATATCCTGTCAGTTCTCATTTTTACTAGCCCAATTCTGCTCTCTGTACCTTCCATGGGGTGACAAACTCCTGCCTTCTGGTCTGGACTGGACAATCTTAGTCTGCGTTTTGTAGTCTCTTAAGTGACTCAGAAAGACAGCGGCTATGCCGAAATATTGATGCCACCGAGGAGTCAAAGTAGGCATTCAGGAATGCAAAACTTTTCCACCTATGATCGCTTCATCCTGTGTTTTAAAACTGTGAGGACTTTCCAGACATTTAATGCACATAACGACTTCCTAAACTTCCAGAGCTTGTATGCTCTGCATAATTGAGCCTGCATTGCATTATGATTGACACACCAGTGCCAATATAATTCATAACATTCTGCAGCTGTAGCACCACTGCAGTTTGAAGGAATGGCGATGGAACACTTGGACATAATAAAAATGATCTTCACATTCTAATTTGGGAGATTTTTCCCTTTAAGCTGTGTTCATGTAATGATGTGTTAAACTAAAATAATTACACGAAGATATTCATGTTTTCAGCTTTGATTCATTTTGATAATCAGATTATATGCTGTTGCTCAAAACTAGGGGATAAAGATGTCTAAGCTTGAAGTTATGCATATTAAACTAAATAGCTTTACCTTGGGGAATTTACTCCCACACTGCCACTGCACACAGCATTGTATGCCATTGGGTTTGTAGGATTATAACTTTACAGATATTATTCTCATTGTTTAGTGGATGGAATACACTGTTATCACCAAATTTGTAGTTGGTTTTCTTTAAAGTAAGCCAGTAAATTTAATAAAAACCAGCAATAGGTGGACTTCAGTCGTGAGTGAAGATCTGGACTTCATCTGGAGGTGCAGACCAACAGGCTGAAGGTCACAGAAAATGTAACCATCCATCTATTTTCTAAATCTGCTGTTTCCCAAGCCCTAATGAAGGGAAAAAGTGGGGTACACCGTGGACAGTTTGCCGGTCCATGGCAGCGCTACACAGACACACACCTATGGGACAACTTAGAATCACCAACCAACCCTCCAAAGCATGCTTTTGGATTGTCTGAGGAAGTCGCAATGAAAACCCCTCCAGCCAGGGTTTGAACCGGGCCTTCTCACTGCAAAACATGAGAGTTAACCACTGCACTACCATGCATCCCTGTCATGGAAAAGTTCTTCATAAATTTGCAGATACTGGAGAAATGGGTATACGTTTAACAGAAACACGAAATTCTACCACAATAAGCTGACCAAGTCAGATGTCAATGAAGGCTCTCACCATTGACTGTATATGAGAACTGGACTGAGTGACCCCTTCCCACTCGTGTTCCAAATAGGAATTACCCGCAGGACAAAAAAAGCCAAAATCCCATAGAATTCTAGAGAAATAAACAGCTACTTCTCAGTCATTATATTTGTCAGTATAACCATTCTTGATGTGATACATCTTTTTAACAGGTTCTTGATAACTCTCATTTTTTTATATATAAAATTTGTCTGTACTGCAAGTTATTCAAGTTCTAAACTGACCAATGAAAGACGCCTCATTAAAAGTAAGTTGCCTCACATCGCACTTTGAAAGGATTTGATTGACAGATTACCCAGAGCCCGCTTTCAGTGGAAGGGGTGTGGCTTTCTAACACGCTCACTCCTGATTGGAGAGAGTGGTTGCCATAGAAATGTAGACTCAGACCAACATGGACCAATCACATCCTACTGAGGACATCTGGTTTCAACATGGCGACGGACATACTGTGAAAAAATGGAATTGACTTCATTTCGTTGGAACTGGAAGCAAGTCATTATCCCATGGATGACATCACAGTTGCTCAGTCCAGTTCTCAAACACAGTCAATGGTTCTCATTCAACCAGGTGACACTGTTTTAAATTTGAATCATGGCATCTGCTCAGAAGTAAGTAGTGGTTCGTTGAGTCTATTTATGACCAAATGTACAGGAAAATATATATATTTTTTTACCTACTTGAAGATAATGTGAGAGCCGCTAGCTTTCTGGAGCAATGGGCGAAAGAGAATAACCAGGATAATCTTCTCACATTTTGTGACTTACACGTTTTAAAGTAAAACATTTTTTAATTTATTTTTGCAATGGTGAAGTCTTAAAGAGTGAACTTTTCTTTTCATGGTCGTTCTGTTCAAACCAACATTTACTCCTTCACAGTCCTCATCTGGATTGTTGGCTACACTGGAGCCACTGGGATCAGGAGCATTTAAATTTCCTCAGGGATTATTAAAGGGTAACCAAACACTAAATCAATTTTTTTTGTCTGGTGACCTCTATAAACGGGGCTTTAAAAGTTCTGTCAGTTGGTTGTTGCCCAAATTTTGACTAATTAAAATAAACTTGTTTAATTCATGAAAATATTGTCAAAAACTGTCTGTGTGCCCCCTACAGGTTGAAACAAGGTATTACAGTTGAATTTTGTGATTGGTCAAAGTCCCAGAAGTTTGACGTCATCATGGAGCTCCAGCATAAAGGCCCCGTCCATCTTTAATTCTGTTACGGTCGGTTGTTGGTTTTAGCATGGCTCGTAGCCAAGTGTATTGCCTTCAGTTGTTAAAAATCTACTGGCTTATACAACACAAATCTCAAGTTTCTACATTTGTTAACCAATTTTCACAAAATATGGCTCGAATTAAAGCTTAGAAAACTATTGATGTTGTGGTATATTTTTTTATCTCTAAAAACTAAGCTTTAAATAATTCCAGAACTGTGCCTTCTAGTGTTACAGCTACATAAAGCTAACCTAATTGTCAATCATAGATCCAAGCCACACCTCTGCTATTCAGTTCAGCTCCACTAGCCCCGCCCCCTTTTTGGCATTTTTTTTTTTTTTTTAGATCCCAGCTGGGAATGGAGTTGGTCTCCAACTGCTCTGTTTGGCTACCCTTTAAAACCCTATCTAAATCTATCTATCATCCACAAGGGGGCACAATCCAGTGTTTTCGAAGACCTGTCCCAAGTCCGGTTGGGGCTGTGTCAGGCATGTGACGCAAAACTAAAGCCAAATCTTAAATTCAAAAAATAAAAAACCCAAAGCCCAGTAGTCATCAGTGTGTAGCAGAGTTGGTTGAAAACAAGCAGGGTGGCAGATCTCAAGCACCAGGGCTGAGCAGCCATGTTGCAAAATGTATAAAACTCCCTCGTATCTGTCTGTAAATCACCATGACGGATGTATTGTAAGTGGTATTTCCATGCAGATTTCAAATGACTAGAGATGATAGACATATCTTACACTTGGTTGCAGGGTAAAAAAGGGAAAATGAAGAGAAAACTTTGGCCTGATCTCCTCTGAGGACAGCTAACATTCAACAAGCAAAGATAAAAATTAATTTGGTTAGAGCCGCTCAAGCTTTTTTATTCACATATTTCTTGTCAAAGGGCAGCAGGGAGAAGATTTGTTTAAGTATTCTGTGCCTAAGGCCAAGTCAAATAGCAGCAGACCCTGATAAGATTTTCAAGGCTCGCCACAGAAATTAGTGCCTTAAACAATGATTTCTTGGAAACGTTTCTCTGGGCTTTAAGGTCTGAATTTTCGAAAATTGCAGAGCAGGAAGCTCTTCTGTCGCTCTGCAGATTCTTTCATTTTCTCAACTTGAAAATGCCAGTTATGAAGTGGGCATAATGAAATATGATTCGAGCTCTGGACCATCACTAGCACATTAATGACTTCTACCAAATGTGTATCCTCCAGATTACTCCTTATCTCCACCAAGACACACACTGGTGTCCGGTATTGGGTAAACAAATAGCAGCATCTGAAGGGATAGGGCAAAACACGAACCAGAGGGCTTTGTGTCCATTTTTCAAGTGTAGAACCATAGGCTAAATGGATTGACAGCCATGCATAATCACCTGCGTTTTAGCTGGAGGGGGGCCTTGGCTTGGCTGGAAAATATCCTTGTTGAGAGCAAACTCAGTCCAGAAAGCCCCATCAGACTCTAATCCTAAATGGGGTTCCATGCTCTGACAGTTAAGGAGAAACAGAGCACAGTAACACATTCCCTGCCAGACAGATTTGAAAAATTTCTCAGTAGTTAAACCAATATCTAAAGAGGATTCTACAGCAATTATTGGTAATGTTGTCGAAGATCACAATAAATCTGTCAAGGGAAGAAATAATCTGATTCTGTTTTTGCTGATCAGATGCCTTAATTTTCTTTCATCAGTCAACATCCTCTGCTTATTAAATTTAGTTTGTGTGGGAAATGGTAAGGCTTTGGTTAGCTTTGGTCAGATTATAATCAAATAGAATAGAACAGAATTAAACTTTGTTAATGCACTTTTTAATCCTAACCAAAGTTTATATATAAAAAACGACCCTCAATATTTGACACGGAGGTCTGAAACAGTGTTCAATTAGTCATATCAGCAACAAAATGAAAAAAACCATCAGTAGTCCTAAAGAAACCAATTGTCCCCAAAGCAGAACAATTTGTCAAAATTACAATTCCCACCATCACAATGTTAAAACTGACCCAAGTTTGTAGATTTTCCAAACAGCATTATGCGATCAAATGCTTGTACAACTAATTGGTCCAAAAAGAGGAATTTAGGTGACTTAAACTGATAAAAAAAAAAAAAAAAATCAGCAACATCTTCACTACTTTAAAGTGTCTTGTTTTTTCAATTAATGTGATTTTTGGCTTCTGGAATGAGAAAATTACTTCAGGATTGGAGTCAACTTTACATTAAAGCATTTTAAATCCAAGACTCTTCAAACTTACTGCATGAAACACATTGTTATCTCCTGATGTAGATATTTTCTTATTCAAATTTAAACAACTTTTCTTACAATCCATAATTTTATCTCTGAAAATCACCAACCAAGTTGGTGTTTTGCAAATGGAGGACTCGACAAAAGCAGTTTAAACGTGCACTGTTTGGTTCATGAGCAGCCTGTTTTTCTTTTATGCATGCCAGCTCATTTAAGGCAATTTTCCACCATCCCTCCTGACTTCTGATAGGCTGACAGACCTGTCCTTCTTAAAATTGAAGCCATAAATTTGCCCAGAAAATATTTAGCATTATTGCCAGTGCCTTTCAATTTTAAGAAGGTAGTAAACAGGGACTGAAATTGGATTGGAAGACTTGTCAAATCAGCAGTATTGTGATGAATTCATAACTTTCATAAAATATCAGTACTAGAATCTTTTATTACATTTTACTACCTAAAAAAAAATCACTGCCAGAGGGTATACATTAGTTACTATTACCATCCAACTATGATAAATGTTCTGCATTTATATAATGTGTTTCTGCCTGTTGGTACTAAAAGTGCTTTTACCAATTTGCACTGGGGATTTGCAGACTCAAACACCCGCACACCAAAGGGGAGCACCTATGTAACGATGTGTGCAATATTACGCTATGAGGCTATTTTTATGAGCACTTCAAGTGAAACTACTGAAAAATGAAGAACTACTGTTATTTTTTATGGCTTAACCATTATGATGATTCAACAGTAAAGACTTCAACGCATAACAAAAAACAGTGAAAAGAAGAATCAGAAGCAAACTAAAATCAAAGAACAGAAATAGAATTAAGAGACATCCGATCAGTTTAATGTCTCAATACTTTCAGGAATAATAACAAAAAAAAAATCTGCTGAATTGAAATATTAAACAGAGTCAACCACAAATATTGAGATGATACAAGGAGTCAAAGCATTTACCAAAATACATGTTTGCTTTCCATAAAGATTTCTGACTTTTATTAAAAACTTAACTGATTACTATTCTGCATTAGCCCATAAAGTGCTGTTGAAAACTGCCCAATGCATCGTAGGAGATCCACTTCCTATAGGATGGAGGAGGAACAGTTGTCTCAGTAGGGGATACCAAATGATAATTTCACACTGCCCATAGGCTTTTTACCCTCCTGCCATCTGGGAGGCGCTACAGGAACCTCCAGACCAAGACAAGCAAGTTCACCTGAGTTATGTCCGAGTTCCCCCCCTAATCCCTAACTACTAAAAAACTATATAGTCCGGGACTATATAGTGCCCTGGATTTTAAAGGTAATTCGGACACGAAGCTCACTAATTTTCTTTCGTTTTTCTATATGATGTCATCGATTTCACAAAGTGAAAATCGAATAACATTTCACAGCTTTTATTTATGACTCCACTGTGTTCTGATGTTGAAAATGTGGATGGTTTATTCAAATGTGGCATTGAAACACGATTTTTTGTTCAAAATTGTTCGACTGCAATGCATTGTGGTCTATATCTGCTAATCTAGTGACCATCGATGTACACTAGTTTTTCGCAGACTTCTGGGAAATTTCAAGTGCACCCAATTTGGAATCAGTAGATTCTGACAACACTCGAAAATGGCGAACGCACTATATAGTGATTAGGGGGGAATTCGGACACAAGTCTTCACCCAATCACACACGCATTGACTAATCACTTTGTCACACAGAGAAACTGACCAAACAGATTTTTGTTAATGTGTACAACTTTTACGTAGTATATCCTTCCTAATAACGGGATAGATAACAATAATATGCTGAATATGTAAACGTTTCACTACCATAAAACATTGATGATAATTTAGCTTCATGAAACATTTAGGAGGAATCTAGTATATTAATGCAACACATTGACAATTATGTAGATAACCAGAGCATAAAAAACATGCAAACAGATCAATTAAACTCACTATATCGCTTCAAATCACTTAATCCCATGAATTCTTGATCCACTGTGTTGCTTCTGAACAAGTCCACTGAACCCTGTGTTATGCTATGTTCACACCAGGGATGAAGTCAGTTCAAGAACATGCTTCTATGTTCTTGAATGCAGATTCATGCTAGACAGTCGCTACACGAAACTAATGCGTGTCCTTCACCAATAGTTTTTTTGAAAGGTTTGGTGTGAAATGTTGAAGCAGTACAAATCTTTCTAATCTTGTTCCAGGTGTTTTCTTTCACAGCTCTATTCCCATATACCAAAGACTTGGGGTCATATCATCCCGACCGGACACAAACCTCAATTATTCCGCCAGCCATGGGTCACCACCAAATCCAAGTCCCTAATTGTTCATAGTTAAACCTGGTTTAACTTTCTATACACATTTGGTAGAGCCCAAAAACAACGCATTTAGATTTTTCATTGAAAGAAGTTGCTTGAACACAAGTTGCTGGGAGTGGTGTGAGCATAGCTTTAGACTTACAGACACTTCTTCTTCTGCGTTGCTGTCAGTAGCAAATACTGATACACACCTACAGTGCCCTCTAGTGGTGGTTGCTATTTTTTTTTTTTTAATCACATATAAGTTGCATCTGAGTATAGGTCACACCCTTGGCCTAGCTAGGAAAAAAAAAATCAGGTATTTGTTTTTATGATGACCCCAATGCATAGTCTGTATCTTTTGCTGTTTATCACCTTCTTTGTACTTATCTTTTCTCTATGTAGGTACACAACTACCTTGTTTATTGCACAACTATATTCATTTAGCACGAATCAGATTGACCTTACTCCTTATACTGTCACTTATTCCTTTTCATACATATTGTTTGATATTTTGATGCTCTCAATATATGAATTTAGTTACGTAGTGAATATTTTTCACTGCAAATATGCTAACTATAGATGTTGTTTTGTACCCACATATGCAGTCACAATGAATTTTAATCTAATATAATCTCCAATTTAACATTTAGCGCTAACACTTTAAACAAAGTCTAGCTTCTGCCAGGAAAGTCCAGTTTAAATGTAATTACACTAAACCAGTAAGACATGTAATTTTAAATATTCCTATTTTAAAATGTAAAATGTTGTCAAATTTAATAATGATGCCTTCTATAGTTTTTATCAAAGTCACATGCACAACTTTAAAGGAAAAATGTGATCAAGGACTATCAGTGAAAATGCTGCAAACAGTATTTAACAGGTTTTCAAAAATTAAATGACAATTTTTATTTTGATGGTTAGAAGTTATTTAAAAAAAATGTTGTCTGAACACAAACAAATAGAGATGTTTCTGCAGGTTTGAAGGAGATGACCTTGTGGAGTCAATGCAGAAACACACAAATTTGCACATCCTGACAAACACAAGCAAATCTCGCACAAACACAACAAAGCTTATGTGTCATTACACGTACTTGGGAGCACACACCTTTTCACACCCCCATGTATGCAGGTTCACACCCACATGGTAGTACCCACACAACCGCACGAGCTAGCTTTTGCACTTTACTCCATAAAGCAGTTGGCTGAGCATCTATAAATAGGCTTTAGGGCACTGCACAGCTTCAATCTGCCACCCCCATACACTCCTATTGCAATTATCCTTAGGTTTATTTCCGTTAAGCAGTCAAGCACAGGGAGTAAACGACTCAGGCCCTTTCAGGAGTGGCTGATAGAAATGAGGATACCTAATAGAAACCTCCGATCAATCAGATTAAAGGGGAGTTTGTTAAATGAGCTCATTTGTTCATCACAGATGATTTTAGAGTAACAAAGGTGTTCACTTGATTCAAAGTTTGTCGTCGTCTTGATTACTGGTCTCACTCTTTGTGAGTTTTTTTCTGAATCTCCCACTTGGATGAGCAAACATGCCTAAGTATAACAAGTTCCCGTTGTCTTCCTAGTCCATCCATCCACCTTCTAATCCTGGTGAAGTCCTTTCAAGGTCACAGAGTCTAACCTATCCTTGAACAGGTCGTCACTGCTGGAAACACGTTCATATTTAGGGGCAATTTAGAGACATGATAAATATTTTTGAACTTTGGAAGGAAGCTAGTGTGCCTGGAGAAAGCCCAAACATACACAAGGGGAACATGAAAACTCCACAGAAAAAGATCCCAGCCAGGATTTGAA
>NC_050521.1:12312796-12330714 GCF_002922805.2 Oryzias melastigma | reverse complement strand
AAAGCTTGTGGGTAGAATATCCAGACAGCAGGAGGAGGAGTTCAGTTGACATAGAATGTCCTGCAGTTCTTTACTGTTTATGGGTTAATTTGGAACCAGTAGCAAGTCATTTTCTATTATGAGGGATGTTACACTCACTCTTTCTCACATACAATGTGCTTTATTGATCTTAAGATTCAACAGTTTTACTATTGTCTCCTCCTCATATTCGGTTTTCTAACCCTTTCTTTCCCGAGTCAAAGGTATGTCTTGTTTCTCCAACATAAGCTTTCCTGTCCTCTGCAACACATGTTCAAGCTACCGCCTCCAATGAAAAGTCTATGTAAGCACATGTATATGCAAGTTTTGGGCTTCTGCATTCAAAGATTTGTGTTCATGCAAAGCTACATAAGTTTCTATGACAGTAATTGGGCTCTAAATTTAAAATGCGTGGCCACTGAACTCACGTTGAATGTTAAACCAGATCAAACTGGCCAATCAGGGACTTGGATTTGGCGGGGCCGTTCGAATGGCATTCCTATTAATTCAGAGAAGTGCCAACAAATCGTTCATGGAGATTAGATTTATAATTGCTGTTTGTACCCGTCCAGAATTATCTCATACTAAAGCTTTGTTTCCACTAAGCAATCTGTTCCAGTTTTTTGAGCATTTCCATTCTAGGTCCATCGAAAAATAGAACGGAACAGTTGGGGCAAAACCGCTGTAGCCACCCGTTGATTGGCAGAAAGTGATAACGAGATTAGAAAGCATCAATATAGCGCTTATTTAAGGTAATGTTTCCAAAGTTTGTAAGCATTAGGGTTTTTGCAGTTTCCTGTGTACTCTTGTTTTTCTGTGTAAACAATAGAACAATCTGGAAAAGTAGTATTGCATTTGAAATGCAATAGTACTTTTCCATTTGAATTCCAATATAGACTATGTATGAGTCTAAATTGAAAATGCTTGCAAACAGCAAGGTTAGATCTGCAAACATTCCTTGCCATCTTTTTCAATGGTGTGATACAGAGAGAGCAAGCGGGATGCTAACGGTCTACGCCACGCATGCGCCGTCAAAACAAACCACGAAGAAGAAGTGAAGCTTGACTGCGTGGACCACACAATACCACTCCTTATCAGATCAAGATCTGTGAAGGAAAAGGCGTGGAGCAAGATTTGCACTGTTTCAACATTTTGCAGCAAACCTCTGGTACAAGTGCTAGTGTCAGGTAGTGACAGTCCAGTGTGAACACCAGATGCTTAGGGCATTTTCAAAAACTCATTTTCTATTAACACACGACACATTGCTGCTGTGAATGGAGCATAGGGCTTTGCAAAACGGGGATCCATTATTACCTATTACACGCAGCCTATTTGTGGGAAACCAGAAACATAGAACCAAAAAAGCGCCAACCAAATGCAGATTCTTACTGCGGAAAGGGTATGTAAATGACCTACTTACAAAAAAAAGAAAAATCAACACAGATACAGAAGAAATTCCTGATTATCTCAGTCATAAAGGAGAAACAGAAAGCACAACAACCCTATTAGACATGAAGATCCAACATCCACTGACAAAAATATGTTAAAGTCCCACTATTTGTCACGCACCAAGGTGTGTGAAATTTGTTCTCCGCATTTGACCCATCCCCTTGGGGAGCGGTGAGCTGCAGACACAGCCGCGCTCGGGAACCATTTGGTGGTTTAACCCCACAATCCAACTCCTTAGTGCTGAGTGTCAAGCAGGGAGGCACTGGGTCCCATTTTTAGAGTCTTTAGAGTCTCGGCCGGGATTTGAACCCACGACCTTCCAATCTCAGTGCGGACACTCTACCACAAGGCCACTGAGCTGGTGTATGAAATCCACATGCCCAGACCAGTATCTGCTTTGGTCATCAGAACACGTAAATGTACACTAACTATCAGTTGTTAGGACACTGTCTGAACAGACCTTCACGGACAAGGAGACAGACGGGAAGAGGAAAAACAAATGCAACACGCGCTGGAACACTGCCAGTATCCAACAACTCATGCTGAGGCTGTGTTGAACCACAGAACACACTGACAGAGTTAAAAAAATAAAAGATACAGAGAAGGATGTTGGTGGAGAGTCCTCTTCTGAGAATGAGTGGAAGGGCCAAAACAGAAGAGCTCGGAGGGCCAGACTGGGAGTAAGAATTCAAAGAAAAATATATCAGAATGAGAGGTACTTCGCCAAAGGACAACATAAAACTGCAGTGAGGTCTAGCAGACACAGAGGCTTCGATTCACTCCATTTTTGGACTAACCTTCACCTGCTCGACATGAACCGAAAGCAGACACGAGGCGGAGGCCCTGCTCCCTGCGCTCTCCTTTTGCTCGCACACCAGAAAGTGTAATAAAACAGAGCTGTCTGGATGGCAAATAGTGACAGAGCGAAAGAGCTCCCATGACCTGCACATGCAACCTGTTTAATGACCGTAAAGAAATGCTGAGGGGAGTCGTATATAGAACCATAAAGTTATGGCACTGCATTCAAATGTGCTGCAGTTGTTTGCCACAAATCTGAAATGTTACCACAAAGGAATTAAGTGAAAAGGGCGAAGCATGAATTGTGTTGTTATTCCTCTGATCATTTCAGGTACAAGCCTTCTATTCTTAAACCTAAAAAGACCTACGAATCATTTAGTTTGAGTTGGGAATGGTGTATTTTAAACAAAAAGAAAAATCATATAGTGTATTACTTTTTGGGATTCCTGTGATATATCTAATAATCACTTTGATATTGCTTTGAAAGAAGATTTAAAACATTATGCAAAAGAGGACGTACAGTCTGTTCCAGAAATGCTGCATTTTGGGTTACCATTTGTGAATATTTCGTTGCAGTGTTTCCTGTGAAGATACAAATCATATTCTAGTAATAATCCCTCCTGAGAGTCTTCTCCCCTTCATCATTGTAATGTGAACTTGAGTCTCTCAAGTCATACAGAGAAGCTTTACAGCTTCCCTTATATCTTCTTATTTCAGCTCCTGAAATATTTACCATCGGGATGGAGGTGGGGGGTGTGTGTTAGGGATTTGCCGCAGGGATATGATCTACCTTTGGGGAAAGGACGGTGCTGGAAAAGCTGGAGTACATACGCGTTGAGATCCGAATCCATGAAGTGTACGATCCCTTCTACTTTCAGTAAAACAAAAATGATGAAGTGCTCTGACAGGAAAACATACAGACATAAAGGGAGGATATGTTTCAATTCCTTCTCTCTTGTCTTTTTCTGCATTTTCTTGCAAACACAAAAGGGTGAAATGCATCAAATCTGTGAATCTTCTCTGGCGTATGTACAAAATACATAACAAGTATTAAGGCCCAATCCGAATTCTTCCCTCCCTTCTACCCCTACATTTAGCCCTCCGAACAGAGAGTTATGGAAAATAGTGTCTCAGAGTTCATACGTCGCTTCTGGTCGATGATGTCACAAATAGCTGCCAGACAAATAGCGTTAGTGTGGAGCTTCAAATATTTATAACAATAATGGTTTTATCATTTTAAAAAGGTCATGCTACACCAAAATGTCATTACTTACGTTTAAATGTGAACTTCTGAGCTTCAGAGTAAAGCCAAGTGAAGAAAAGCGCTTCTCTGCCGCAGCACAACACGACGCAGTTTACCCTTGCAACAGAGGGTGTATCCCTCCGCTTGGAGGATCTTACAATAAATTTTTCGGACACCCCTTCCACGACAAATGCCCCTTACAAATGGAGGGGTAGGGAGAAGGGAAGAATTTAGATTGAGCCTATGTTTTTGTGAGCTACCAGTACCAGGTCACAGAGGAAAAAACTCAACCAACATTTTTTTACATTTTATTCATATTCTGATTCTGAAGGAAATTTTACTCTGGAAAACTACTTAGCAAAGTTAGCAAAAAAAAAAAAAAAAAAAAAAAACAAGCATATTTAAAACATTTTTTTTTAACAGAAAAGAGTCAGAGAGGCACTAAGCCAGCACCACTATGGGGTGCAGGTAGACAGAGCAAATCTAGGTGTGCTGAGTGTTTGGGGTGTCATATCCCTACGAAACCCTAAAATGCTTAGAAAAAACATGCAATCATCATTTGGCTGTTGCATCTTTCCTTGTTAGCTGTTTCAGGTTGCCATTTACCTGTGGAATTCCAAGGTATGCATAGGATGCCCAAAGCTTGTAAAAGCTTGTCCCTCAAAATATTGTCTGAAATGAAACCGATCCTTGGCGTTAAAAAGGTTAGGAACCACTGAGCTGGAGCGCACACAAGAAAGTTAGTGAGAGCTGGACAGTTTCTCTTCAGCACATAAAAAGCACCATCTGCCTCGTTTGCCCCCACAAATACTTTAATGTGTGTCTGAGATCGCAATCCTTTGAATATCTTTTCTTTTTTTCCCAGTCCTCTTTAAAGAGGTCCGTAGACACATTTAAGTTTAGGTTCAAACAAGTTCAAACTAGAAAAAAAATGTAGTGAAAACAGCAGATGACCCTAATCAGTATCCTTTGGTGTGTTTTAACATAAACATCTGCAAGCCCTAAGATAGGAAAAATGCGTACCATTTTCTTACAACACTGTTAAAAATAAATAAATAAATAAGAAAACAAAGCACTGACATTTTGGTATCACGCTTATTGATTGGGAATAATTTTAACTCATTTGCATGATAAAGGATGGAGAAAACATTTAACGGAGGTGGAGGACATGTTTTTTAATGATCGATATGAGAAAAAAAAACTGTATAGTAAATAGAAATTGTGTGTATTTCCTGTAATTTATTATGCTGCCCTGTTTAATGCATATTATATGCATGTGTTCTATTTAACTGAGAATACGAAAACTGCGTTTTACCATTCTACTAACAAGATGTCAGCAGGAACATGATCCAACACTCTCCTGACCCTGAGCAAAAAATATTCTTCTTCGCAGAAATGAAATTTAAATTTTTATTGCTGAACAATATTCCTACTGTGAGAGGAAAAAAAACTGCTTATGAGCATGACAAACGCAAAATGTGCTTGAAAGCCTCAAACCTAGGAGCAACAAATTGATTAAACACAAAAGTCTTATCTACTGTTAGAGTGTAACAGCCATCCAGAATCACAATGTGGAGTTTTAATGAACACATACATTTCCTTGACCTGCACCAGGGTGTGTTTTAAAGAAAAACTGAGGGGTGAACAAGCATTAAATTAAAGGTAAAACAGACAGGAGAGGCGAGAAACTTTGGTGAAGTTAATGCAACAAAAGATCTAGAAACCCTTGGCTTTAAATAGGCCTTTTAAATAAATGCATTCAACAGAGAGTGGCTTTGTTTGCCTTTGCACGCGGCCAATTAAGACTCGGGATTGGGAGAGTGAGTAAGAAACAGAAGAAAAATCGAGAGAGTTATGTCTGCTTC
Organism: Oryzias melastigma; assembly: GCF_002922805.2. NCBI lineage: Eukaryota > Metazoa > Chordata > Actinopteri > Beloniformes > Adrianichthyidae > Oryzias > Oryzias melastigma. Next base: position 12,325,341 of record NC_050521.1, on the reverse strand, counting down.
CATTTCAAATTTATCTGCAGGAAAGAAATTGCAGTTGACTCCTCCACTCTTGTGGGGAAAGCAAAACCAATACGGAGGAGAAGGAGAAAAATAAAACAGCACAGCAGCAAAGCTTTGAAACTGATGCGGTCCTATTCATTAATCACACACAACACAGACTGAATTCCCTTTGAACCGTCACACTCTCTCTGGTTTAGTTCATCAAACAGATGACTGATCTCACCTGTATTTTCATGATCTGACGTCATCCAACCACACTCTGAAGCTATGGACACACCGGACATGTGATACATGATCAAGAATGAGCTAAATGTGCATTAATCACAACACAGACTGAATTCCCTTTGAAAATGGGGATCCTTTTATTATTGTCTTGATGAAAATAAGAAAAACATCATAAGCCCATGAAGCTGGAGCGGTCGCCTGTGCTACAACAGCGGCTAACCACCAGCGGGAAAGCAAAGCGAGCTCCACTGCTCAGGGACTGGCAGCCTGGCAGTAAGTAGACCTTGCTTGCTATGCTGGGCGCCTGGGCAGCAGCGCTCACTTCCTCTACTGGAGCCAGGGCAGCGGTGCTCGCTTGCTCTGCCAGAGCCTGGGCCGCGGAATTCGCTAGCTGGCTATGCTGTCAAATCGGGTTGCTGGTAAGTGTTATGGCTGCTCCAGCTCAATGACAGGTTGCCGACAAATCCAGGGTGTATCCCGCTTTCACTAAATAGTAACCGGGACATACTCCGGCAACCCTATGGCTCCAGCAGGTTAAGAAAATGGATGGAAGTTCAGGAAAAAAATTCTGGCATTGGGCGGCCATACTGAATTTATTTTTCTACACTTTGATCTAATCACTGAAAATGTTACATGTCCAAAGCTGAGTCCCTGATTGTTTGACGCAGCCACGCTGCACCTGATGCTGAAATCCCACAGCAAGACCTCAGTTTGCGTAGTGAATGCACCATAAGGCAAGTAGTCAATCGGATCAACCTATACTATTATAAATTATTTTAGGTCAGTGAATTGGATCGAATCAGATTGTTACAGATGAACCAGTATTGGTGATGAATCATATTGGCTACCACAAATTTTGATATAAATCAAAACCATTAGGCTTGGTGCAATAAGTTGAAGCAGTGCAGAACTTGCTCTAGGCTTTTTTCTCACAGCTCCATTTCGATATATATGAAAGATTTGGTGTTGTATACCTCCAGTTGAGCACAAACCAAGAAAGCAATCCATATGTCTCTACCAAATCCGGGTGCTTGATTGGTCAAAGTTAAATCTGTTTAGTGGTCATTGAAACTTGCGTAGCTATGCGTGAACGCAAGAATTTTGAACTTAGAAGTCCGTAATGCATATTTACACGCGTTTCCACACACTTTTCATTGGAAGTGGTCGCTTGAACGCGTGTTGCCGAGAGCAGTGTGAACACAGTTTTACGTTTATTCTTTATGTACACTCACTGGCCACTTTATAAGGATACATCTGCCCAAGTGCTCGTTAACGCAAATTTATAATTAGCCAATCACATGTCAGAAATTCTATGCATTTAGGCATGTAGACTCGGCCAAGACAATCTGCTGCAGTTCAAACCGAGTGTCAGAATGGGGAAGAAAAGTGATTTAAGGGACTGAGAGTGGTATGGTTGTCGGTGCCAGACAGGCTGGTCGGGGTGTACCTAGTAAAATGGCTGGTGAGTGAAATTCTTTGACATCCCATTCATTTCGTCCAGGTTCTTTGCTTTGATATCAGCCTTGGAAGTGGAGTGTCAAATATATATATGTATATATAGATATATATATATCTATATATACATTTAAAATTCAATTTTTAATTCAAGAAAATACCTTGTCGATATCAGTGGGAGATGCTTGAATAGTGAGTCCTCCTTTGGAAAACTCTCCTGCAAAACACTGGGGCTCTCTGACGTGTGTTGTCAAGACAAACAGGCAAATAAAAAAAAACGCAACTTGAGGGTGTGAACTACTAAAGATGTCATTATGTGTTTGTCATGTTTTTTTCCACAGTTGGTTTTGTGACACCAGGTGAAATATTTCAGCACGCACTGCGCTCATGCCGCCTGATGTTTTGTTTACGTCTGCATATTCTTTTCCGAGAGTGAGAACTCAGAGGATGCCCGAGAGATTTGAGCCGTGCCGCGCAGATCCGTCAGCTCTAGTTTGCTGTGGAAATATTACCCGTGGAAAGGAGCGGATGTAGTTTAATTGAAAACATCCAACATAACGTCTCATTCCTCATAGCGTTCTTGATTTAAGGGCTTCCAGCAAGAAAGTGCTACATTCCTGCTCACCTTGCACAGGTCAACCAACAGGCTGCTGTGTAGAGTTCACACTGATATTAACATGCCCTCAAACGCTGTGAACCAGTGAGAATTACTGCAGTGGTAGCTGTGTATTTCTCAACAGAAAGTTGGTCTTTGACTGTTATTTTCTATTTTTCTTCCAGTATCTTCATATTTTATCTATTTATTTATTTTTTTTACATTTTCATGTTATTGTCCGAGTAGAGCACTTGCAGGTTCAATAAGTTCCAATCAATGGGATCTCCGATTGTAGAGGCATTCCAAAAGTTTCCTGCTCACACTAGTTGGAAAAACATGTGAGAAAACACTCTTATTGTATGTATAGGACATGAAGCACTTGCCAAACAGAAAATTGTTTTTGTTTTGCCTCGAGACTTGGAGTTCTCTGAGATCTCCATTCTCACTTCTAAACAACTTTTACCGTATTCATCTTCCATCTGTTTAGTGAGTGAGAATTCAATTTCTCAGTATGTATTCACACCTTACTCTGAAAAGTGAAACACACACAAACAGACACGGCTGCCAAGTATAAAACTTCTAAATAATTTAAAAAGCTGAACAAATAATGTGCTATAACATGAAGAGGTAATTCGATTTGATTCACAAGAGCCTGGATCGAATCAATTCGATACCGATTTTTAAAAATTCTTTTTGAGTTCACACAATCCTAAACATATGTTTAGAAATATGAATTAATAATCTACTATAGGTTCCATATATTTGTAATAATCTGATATAGTTCACATACTGTAAAATGTACTAGTGAAATAATGAGATTGTTAATAGCTGAAAGTGTTACACGGTTTCTCAAAAGAAAAGTTCTAACAAAAATGTACAGATTATTAACATTGTAAACATTGTTCTGCTTCTCCTGGAGGGCTTTTCAGTTTGGCCACTAGGGGGCAATCGAGCTACATCAGTACACTTTTTTTATAAAGTATAAGAATAAGTAAAAAAAAAAAAAAAAAAAAACTTTAAAATGTTTCCCTAAAATAGTTTGGACAATTAATGCCTGTGAGTTTATAAAGATCTTCATTTAGTCAGCACTTTATGTTTACGTCGACCAAGGGTTAGTATTAGCCGTTCTTAGGAAAATTGCATTAGTATTAAGCTAGCAGACTTTATCTTTAGCTATTTTACCATAACTCTCCGTTTGCAGGGCTAAATGTAGGGCTAGGGAAAAGCCATAGGGCAAGGGGAAAAAATTTAATTTAGCCTTATACTCTGAGGCTAGCATTTCAGAACGTCAAACCACCTCCACAAAGATCGCTTCTTCCCTAGGGCTGTCGCTCTGATGAACCGTTCACTTTAAATGTTGGACATATCTTTATCTTTTTCTCCCTATTTTTATTTTTACACCTGTTTATACTTTACCTTTGTTTATTTTGTCATTTTACATGAGCATAAGTTACCTAAGTCAAATTCCATGTATGTGCAATCATACTAGACCAACGAAGCTGATTCTGCTTTCAGGTACTGATTAATTTGTCACAGCTTGCACTCACAGCCCCACAGTCCTGTTCTCCAATCCAGGGGGCGGTGCCATTGCACACCTCTGCAAAAAGAGGCGGCACCAAAGCCATCAAAGCTACCAAAAGTGGTCACATCACAGTCTTCCTGTAAGCACACCAATAAAAACAGAGTTTCTTCAACAAAGTTCATGCTCTGTTTCACATCTTTGAATTAACATGGATTGGATTTGGGTCAAATCTAAACAGGCTCTTGGTTTTAACATGATGTATTTTTTCTCCAAATGTAATGAGACGAACATGTTACACCCCTTTGTCTCTACTCATGCTAATTAAGCATCTTTGAGGTACTTAATCAAATACAGATTTACTAATTTAACGGACATGTCACACAAGTGTCACACCAGCAACTTTAGTTGCCATTTCTGACAAGATATTAAATAATAAGGAGTGGCCTCCAAAGGTGTTCTTGATAAAATTACATTTTTGTGAGATCATAAATCCTCTGGTTTATCTTTAATCTTTTTGGTGGGTACAGCTTTAAATAAGTCACTTTTTCTCCCTTTTGCATGTCTTCTTGGTAATAGCCTGTTAATGAAGATATATGAAGAATCCCTCAGGTAAATAGAACACACGTCATGCCTATGGAAGAAGGGAGCAGAGGGTACAGTCTTAAAACACTGACAAGTCACACTAAAGGCAGCGGGGTTGCCGAAGGCAAAGGTAAAGTGAGGGAAAGATAAAAATGCTGGAAAAGAGGAAAGGGAGATGTAGTGGTGTCAAGACAGAATTACTCCTCATTACAGTGCAGTGAGAAGCCAGTAAATCAAACCACACTGCAGCCTTTCTGCAGCTTTCCCCCCATCATCAGTCAAAAGCCCTCCCCGTAAAACATGCTTTGTGTTCTGGAGCTTGACTGCCTCCAGACCTGTAATAATAAAAACATGTCCCAGTGCACTACACCCGACAAGGTCGTCTCCTGAGTCTTGAGTTCTGCTATCCTGTGGGTCTGTGGCCAAACCCGAGGAAGAGGAGGATGCAGTGTCCGTTTCATGGTCAACGGAATGCTCGATTGATGGTACCGATGACTGATTTTTCCAAAGTCATCCAAGAACTATTTGGAAGCTTGACTGGTCCACATGCACCATCAGCTGAGCAGGTGATGTCCTGCCACCACCGTTTCTCAAACGGCCAGATGTAGCACTTTGACATTGTCGTGGTTCCAGGGTAAAAAATGACGTTGCACTTCATTACGCCTCTGCCGGTGGCGAGCTGCTCGTCCCATTAGACCCTGTGCCGTGTCACACCATGTTACTGCAAGCCCCATTGCCATTTATTCCACAATCAGCCAGATGAAACGGCTGATATTAACAATCTGTTCCTTGATGTGTTGCTCTCGCTCCGGTTCTTTCTCTCCATCGTTCACAATTCTTGTTCCCTTCTTTCCGGCGGTTTGCTCTTGAGTGAGGACTAAATCCAAAAAAAAAAAAAAAAAAAAAAAATCACTTGTTATGTAGGGCCACGTTTCTGCACACAATTAGCAAGAAGAATCATGTGAACGGGTCATTTGAATCAACGGCTCCATTCGTTATTTACAATTGTCAGTTAATGCCACCCTGAACAGCCCTCGAATCAGCTCTCTCCCCGCCAGTTGCCAATTACTCTACTGCCCACCTTGCTGACCTCCTGGCAGGAGAAAAGGGAAGGGAATCAGACGAGCATGATCCCTCTGAGACGGGAAACATCCCAACCATCTGCCGCCCACATCAGACCCCCCCACCCAACCCTCCACAACCTGAAAAGAAAGCTGAAAATTATTGAAGAGACTCACAAAGAGTTTGAAAGACAAAGTTAAAGAAAGAGAAACTACAAAAGTGACACAAAAGCAGACCAAGGATAAAATGACAAGAAGAAGAAAAAATGGAGGACAGGCTAACTGGCCTGATCTTCAGGGGACAGCTCTGACCTTTTGGCAGAATGACTTAGAGCAGAGTTCTTTTAACTGATCTAGTCGAAGTGATTAAAGCTTTGTCCCATCCTCCTCTTCTCAACCCAGGTGAGAGCAAAATGCTGACATTTTTGGTTTGTTTCCATTTTGAAAACTCAGATAAATATAGACCGTATTGTGTATCATGTTCAGAAAACAAGGCCACATCTGGTCACTGCGGTGGAGGATTGCGTCAACTCCTGCACACATCCATTTTTCTTTCACTTCAATGTTTTACCCAAGCCTTGCTGATGTTTCCAGTATTTATTCCTTCATTTGCAAGAAAATTGTGCCAAAACTGCCTTTAATACACCTTTGTTTACTACATTTTGTTTGATCAAGGTAAAACCCAGACATACACATAGCAAAATACAGCAATAATAAATACTCTGTTGATTATTGGAAGACAGATCAGTTTATCTTGAATGAGCGGAGGGGCTTTTGTTTATCCACAGAACAAAGCCTTCAAAGCCCTCTTACATCTGTCAATAGAGGATGTAGATGGATCTGAGCCTTTTGGTCCGTGCTTCATACATCTATATATTTTCTTTACCTTTTATAGATGTTGGGGGGTGATGGGGCTGCTAAGTCAGGTTTTACCGTACTCAAAACAGATAATCAATCCATTACAAGGTCACAAAGAAACAGATCAAACATCCTTACAGTTGATTTTGAATCATCAACCTTATAGTCAAAGTCCACATGGAAAGATGATGACATCACTACAAACCTCTGATCATATTTAAACAATGTTAAACAATGCACAGACATTTTTCTTGGCTTTATTTGGAATTGAGAGCAAACCTTATATTCACGCCTTTATGACTTTAGATTTTTTTTTCTCTGAGTATTTAAAGCCCTCCGCCTTACATTCTGCATTCATTGAGAGCTATTTTCTACCCAAAGGAACGGAACAAGGAGGAAGTGCAAGGGCTGACCTCATGGGATGCAGAATTGCAATTTGCCACGGTGGGCACCTCGACACATACAAATGATGAAGAGAACTAAAATTCCAATCTCTTAGAGTCCTCTAGCTGGAGGGTATTGCTTTGTAAAAGGAACATGAGATAACCAACCTTGCAAATGTGTCTAATGGCTTTGTTATGGAAAGATTGAGGAGGGAGCATGTGGAAAAGTTACATTTACTACAGTTAGGTGCTGAATTTTTCCACTTTTTTGACCAATGATATTTTGATAAAAGACTCAGAAATATAGTACAGCGATAACCAGGAATACTGCAGTGTTTTGTGGTCTAAATCAAACCATCAAAAAAAGAATTATTGCAAACATAGTAATAAAATAAAAAGTAATATGCTTGTATATGGGTAGATAATATTTAACCAATGCATTTTACTAAAAGTAAACAGATACCGTATTTTTCTGACTATAAGTTGCTTCACAGTATAAGTGGCAGCAGACAAAAAAAGCATATTAAAGATGAAAATAGCATACATAAGTTGCACTTGTGGTAAAAATGTAATCAACAAAATACGGGAAAAAGAACTGACATTTTATTTTGAAAGGCAAATCATAATAACGGAATAATAGACAGAATGTTTGCACGCTTCACTACCTTAACACACTTGTGCGTATTTGGCTTCATGAAACATAAGAGACATGAGTTTGGATGGCTCAGCTGGGTAGGACTGGGGCGTGGTGAAACCAAGGTTTACTTGTATATAGCACAACAACAAATATTCAGATAACCATAGAATAAAGAACATGCTAACAAGTCAACTAAACTCGCTTCAGTACCAAATACTGATACTAGTGATGGGAGTATTGATAGCAAGGTATCTTAGCATTGATACCTGGAAATCATCAATATTGACTACTCTATTAAAGTATCAATTATTAGTTAATAAATGATTGTTAAATAAAACTATATGTGTCATTTCTAGATATTGTTGGCTATAAGATAGGATACTCCAATGTTTTGTGCTAAAACACTCAACCCATATTACACTGAACTGCTCCACCAGTCACATGACCAGAGGAGCCAGAAGTTAGGTGCATAACCCTTAGCAACAACACAGCATATCATGAGTAGGTGATTTTAAATAGCATATGATAACGAGGTGTGTCCTATATGACGTCACGTGATTGATGAACAAGATTTTAAATGTCACAGGTACTGTAATCAAAATCGCCTGTACCTGGGAGCGACACGGTCTCTCAACCGACCCGCTCAGAAATCTGTTTGATAACAAAAGAAATCTAAATAAATCGAAGCAAATCAGAGCAAACACGGACTGACAGAGTGATTGTTGAGGGCCGCGTGTGAAGAAACCCGAGGGTGCAGGTGGAGGAGGAGTCCGCCCAAGTGGAGAAGGCGCACTCACAATACCAGAGTATAACCCCGGGTTCTCACCGGACGTGAAAGCGCTGCAAAGTGGCCAGAGGCCGTTCCATCCGATGCCCTTGTTACCCTGTGGTGTAGTTAACAATAGAAGCGACGTGACGCAGTCCTCTACGACCAACTCGTGCCGTGCAACAATCATTTTGGCATCTGGTCTGTTTTTCGTAAATGATCCTCATCAACCCTGGCAGGAAGTTACATTTAGATACACGAGAAAATCCGGTCAATTTTTAAAATATAACCAATTTTTCCCAATAAAATTGACAAATGCTTTCATATTTTTTATATCTAAATAGATTGTAGAGATGAAAATAAACACACAAACAATGTACAAACGGACACACACAGATCAACGTAGTGGGGCAACTATAGAGTGGGGGGTGTGGTTTTGGATGTCTAAAAACACAATCAATGACAGAGAGGCAGAGAACAGTTGGTGACAAGGTAAGACTCTATAATTGTAGAAGCTCTAAATACCCACAACTAGCATAAGCGTTTGTCGACCGTCGTGAAAAAATATGTCTGGTGTGAACTCGAGGTGAAGCGGATTTCGCGCGCACTCTCCATAAACACCACTTTGCAGCGTCTGGTGTGGACCAAGCATTAGTCGCATCAGCAATTTATCCTTTTATTGCATTTTTTAACGATATCGTTTTCTTACATTACATCTGACATGAGATAATTTTGTGCAAAAGAGTAAAAATCTTCTATTCTGAACCACATTTTTTCAGATATCGGAATTGTTATTGTTGTGAGTAACATTTAGGCTAAAGTGATTTAAAAGTTTGAGTATTTTTTTTTAAAGTTGGGCCTTTTTTTCGTTACAACAAATTCCAGTGCTACCTAGTTTTTGCTCCATTCAGAGTCCTTTTTATATGTCGACCTGGACAATTCATAACAACTTTTAGTGAACCTAAAAAAAGAAGAAAAAAAAAGAGGCATTTGTGTTTCTTTGCCATCACACAGGGCAAATAATAATAATGAAAAAAACTATTTGTGGATGATCAATGTGTGATATTTGTACTGATATTTCTTTGTTATGGTAGATTCCAGGAGGTGTTCAATGTGAGACTCCTTGTCTGAAGTGCTGAATAAAAACTGCTTGCTTTCCTTTGATTCTTTTGACTCAGCTCCATGGCCAAACATTACAGCGTCTAACCTGTCAATGACATACCACGGATTGCTATTGATTGACACTGTTATTGCTGTGGGCTAAATTCATTACAGGATCGACCAAGGTTGTCGGAGACAGGTACAAAGGTTGAAGCTTCTAAAGGTACCTAAAAGGTTAAATAAAAAAGGGTGGAAAATGTTTCAATGCTTACAGAAATGAGCACGAGCAAATATGAAGATATGAAAGCACAGTTGTGTTTGGTAAAATGTTTCCGACTGCAAGGGCAAACAAAGTCTCCATATCTGCGGGTCAAATTTGGAATATAGTAATTTATTTTACAATCGGTTTAGCCATCGGTGCTTCTAAACTCAGGTTTTATGAAAAAAGGCAGCCAAAGTTTACTTGGATGAATGGTCAGCAAATGAAATCCTTCAATATTTGTCCTGAGGCAGGGCACAATTCTTACAACAAATAAGTAGCACAGCACCAAAAAAATACTACCAAACATCATACTGTGGCCCAACAGAGTGTATTTTTCTTTTTAGCAGCAATTTTGAATTTATTTACAGCTTTTATTTTCCTATTAAGCTCCAATGCAAGAACCTTACTGGTGCACGGCTCTTGCTGAAGAATGATTTCAGGGGTGGTCGTGGTGCAGAGGGAGAGCGGTCGCCCTCTGATACAAGATTGTAGGTTCAGTTCCCGCCTTACCCATCTATGATGAAGTGTTCTTGTGCAAGATACTGAACCCCACATATAATCTGGTGGTTATAGGTTGGTGCCAGTGTTATACCGGATTTACATAAGTCCATCTGCGGTGCACCTTCCTTGTGTTGCGAGGGGAGTCCGTCCCACGACCATCAGTTAGCTTATATTGTCTTCTTTCCATCGATGGTCCGTCCGCCCTGGAGAAGTCATTTATCCTGCCACTCCCGTGGTGTGTAGTTCATCCTAAACTTTGGACCTATGGTCTTTCCTTTACTAGTGAATCTTTGTAAAATGCATAATTTGTGTCATAAAAGATGTTGTTCTTTTGTACATCCAAAATTACATTTCTTCGCCCACAGAAAAACGTGCGGGCAGTTCCCATTGAATCATGGGTCCCCTCACGATGCAGTACCAGGTTATGGTACCAGTCCGTGTCCCGAGGGTAGGGGACACCTGAGTAGTGAAAGCATTTTTTCTTTGTCGGTCGTCAGGTACCAAGCAGCCCACAGACCAGTACTGGTTAGGAACCCCTGATTTATTGGTAAGGCCCAGCATGTCAAGAAACACTGAGTTGGGGACACTCGAACCGTCAAAAAATGACACGGAGGGGGCCTGATGCATGGTTCATAATTGACGAATTGGAAGTAAGAATGTGTTCGAAGCCAATGTAAACATTCTGATTGATAAATGAACGTTCAAATTGTTTAGTGTTGATGCAACAGACACGGATCACACAATACAGACATCACTGTGTAAATGTGTGTGAATGGGACTGTGACTCTACAGCGCTTTGGGTCTTCAAGGTAGATAGTAAAGCGCTATTTAAGTATACATCATTTTTAGAGATGTGTGACGAAAGCATCTGGAAGTTGTGGTATCTGCAAGAAGAAATTGTCTCAGACTTTTCAGGGCTAAAAAGCCACATTTGCAGTGGCTTTGCAGGCGGGTAATATTAACATCTGACACGGTTTGACCCTTTTGATTTGGCTTTTTATTCAGCATCTTAACAGCCAATTTTAAAGAGCTCTCAAAGTTTATGGAGAAAAAAGTAGTCCTTGCATCAAAATGCTACTCTACAGCCTCTAAAAAGCTTTTGGACTCTTTCTTCCAAGACGCAAGTCAGAGTTTTGTAACAGTAAAGCCAAGGATGACAAATAAAATATTGAAATGGCCTAAAATCTTTGCTATTTGACCACTACTGTTACCAGATTCTTCATCTAGACAAGATTTTTGTTTTTTAGAGTTCCGTTCAGATGCACAATTTTTCTTTTGAAGAGTTTTATTTGCTCATTGCTGCTGCTTGTTCATCTTTTGACCTCCGCATCTCACATTTCTGCTTTCTTAAATTGACTGGCTGGACTACCTACAGCCACCAACTTGTTTTGGAAATAATACAAAAGTATTTTTTACTGGTCAGACCTCTCTCAGCAAGAAAAAATATTTTAGTTTCTGACTTCTTTTCATGGTCCTCCAGAGTATAAAATTCATCATGTCACTTTGCCATCTCATAGTTGTGTTTTCAGCATTTATTTGTTTATGTATTTGCTCTTTTGCTCAACTTTTTTTTTTTTTTTATTCACTGGTGGGAATGGGGTCGGGCCTCAAGTGGAAGGCTGGGAAAAAACAGCTTGATAACTGAGCTCACCTCCAAACGGGTCTGCAACTAACCTCCCGGAGATGGACTTGACTGGGTTTTATTTTGTAGTGGCCATGGGTGAGAGCTGGTGTGCATAGATATATTATAGTAATCTGTCTCAGCCCTTGTTTTCCCAGACGACAAGAGTGTTTCTTTGTTGTGCCCTTGTATTGGGGGACAGGTCTCCGACCCTTATTTATTTATTTTTTCTTGCATTGTGCCCTGACAGTTAGTGTGTGCCCAGCCTGGGGTAAGATAAAATGAACTAGCTGGATTACATTGTTCTACTGATGGATTTAAATGCCCACATGGGTGTCAACACAATAACCTTAAGGAGTGTGACCGAGAAGCAGAGTCTACCTCGTGGCTACAGTTTGACTGGGAGATACACTAAGTCCTTCATAAATGGACTAATGATACTTTTCTTTTTATGGTAAAATAAAACAAATTATGGTCATAAATTATTTTATGACAGTCATCTAATAATGTATTGAGGTTGTACTAAATGTTACTCAACTAAACTATGTGCAGGACACTATGGGAAGAGTCATAACTGTATATATATATATTGGGTGTTGGGGGGTTGGCAGGATAAGGCACTTACCAAGTGCTGGCACTATTTCCGACAGTGCCAGCTTCTGTTTTTCCTTAGCACGTTTGTCACGCCTTATTTACTCCTGAGTTCACTGTTACAAAAGAATGATGGACGGGCGGGCCAACACATAAAACTTCAATTGATGATGCGACTGGGAAAGTGATTTGTTACCATAGCTCAAAAAAGATACATTAAAAAAAATTAAATAAAAAACAAAAAGAATATTTGTACATCGTCAAATTTTTGCTAATTTATTGAATTTTATCCAAGTAATTTCTCCTAATTGATTGTTTAGATCAGGGCTCCCATAGGAAAAATCTGTTGCTCAAATGTGGCTCAATCTCGTCTCCTGAGACAAGT
>NC_050521.1:12303797-12312733 GCF_002922805.2 Oryzias melastigma | reverse complement strand
CTTGTTATGCCGATATTTATTTTCCTTTGCTTCTCCTAGTGGTGGAACTGCGGATTGCAACCATTACTTTAAATAACCATAACTTGCTACAGGAATGTGCAAGAAACTTGCTTTTTTTTCCCAAAATCTTTATATTTTTTTTCTCTTCATGACCGGGCTGGATTGAACTATTTGGCGGGCCGTATGTGGCCCACTGGCCGTGTGTTTGACACCCCCTGTTTAGATCCAATGATACACACAAAATGGGTATGTGTACCAGCTTCATGCATATGGAGTGCGCATTAGACTTTTTTTTACCGGATACTACTGCATGTAGTGCATTTGGAAGAAATTTGGTGTGAAATGTCAAAGCCATGCAAATCTCCCAAATCTTGCTCCAGGCTGTTTTTTTCCACAGCTTTATTCCAATTTATGAAAGATTTGGTGTCATACTTCCAGCTGGGCATAAACCGCTATTACTAATTTTTCCTTCATTATTTGTTTTTGAACAGGTAGCATTTCTATGAATTAAAAAAGACCCTACCCATATGTCACTTCCAAATCCAACAAGTCCCTGACTTGTAAAAGTTCAACGTTCAATTTGCGTTTTTCACGTAGAGCTCGAGAACTAACTTAAAAATGTATGTAGTCACGAGTGCGTATGAGAGTTTTGAATGCAGAAGCCCGAAAGGTGCATTTATGAAATGTTTGCTTGAACAAACGTTTCAAAGGCCAGTGTGAACGTAGCATTAAAGCCATTAAGTGGATATTATTGTCAAGAGGTCCAAAAAGATCAAATGCAGCATCTACATAACATGGAGTTTTCATTACATTTTTTCTGTACAGTTAATCCTGATGCTATCCTAGGTATGTTGACATTGTAAGTGGGGTTATCCGGACCCCTCAAGACAGCGCTGAACTTTTTTTTTTTTCCAATGATTTTTGACTTTCACTGGTGTCCATTGCAGACATGAAATCCTGTCCACCTTTGTCCACCTCTGTCATGGGAGTGATAACACTTCAAAGTAAGGCTTGGGTCATCTGGACCTCATACGATAGCACAAGTTATTGTAACATTTTCATTAAAAATTTAAGAAAGGAATAGAAAACTGGACATTATATTTCAGAATAATCTGGAAAGGCTATTAAAACAGTATCACAGCCCTACAGCCTATTGTGTCAATGTAAAGAATAATGAGAAAAGCTTAATGCTTTTAATGTAGTTTTGAGGTCCCAAACCCCATTCCAAATAAACAGGAGCAAAAAACTAAGCAAAACCCATCTTTCTACAGATTTAAAACAACTTTTCTTTAAAATGATTCCAAGAGATCACTTTTATTCACTGCATTAACAACTTTTCATTCCTTTTTGAAATAATTTCAGCCCACTCATCATAAGACATTTCTTTAGCTCTTTGAAATGTGAAGGCTTTCTATTGTTTTCCTCTGCAGGGATTTCAGTCGATAGCTGATGGCTTTTTTTCAAATTATTAATTATATATTTGTTTAAAGACAGCTTCTCTCTTTTTAATCTTGAATACTTCAAGGTGATCTGAACCACTGTCTTGTTCTTACACAAAAGTCTGCAATGTAGCCTGTTATACGTAGTTTGACTTGCAGATGAGGTTGAAACTGTTTCTGACGTCTTGTGATTTTCTTCCAGCTATTTTAGAATTTAAACTTAAGAGGCGGGAAAACACTTTTTTTAGTAATATTTGGTGTGATTATTTTAAAAAACTGAAATGCTTGATGATGCCTTTGAAGTGTTATGTTATTTCTTAAAAAATAAGGCTTTTAAGTGCATCTTATAGTGTGGAAATATAAGGTAGATGGATAGTGTGTTTTGTTCACCTGAACTCCAAACTATCAATATAGAGTCTGCTCAAATCCAAGATTTGCCTAAACTTTGGTGTGATTTCCCAATAGCATGAATGGACACAGGCTGTTCAATATCTCAAAATGCAGAAGTGTGTGACCAAAAGTTTAGTATTTCATCTATGATAATATTATAGCAGTGTGAGCTGTTTCTATGACACCAATGTAAGCTGGTATTTCACTTGGAGCTGCTCAATTTCTATAAAGCAACAAAAGGGGAAAAACAGTGTTTGTGCACTGCCATATACCATAAATAACCTGATTTGAAAGGTATTTGCACATTCGCGAACCTCCACTTATTCTTTTATTGTGCTTAAGACAAATGTCAGATTTGTTGACTTACTAAGTCTTGTAAGGTTTCAGTTTTATCTCCTAACTTACTATTTGATCACACAAAAGTAAGTAAAATAGCACTCTAATAATGTTTGATCAACAATATAGGCTTTTTCATTGGTCTTTTAAGGTCTTTTTATGGTACTGTTTTTACCTAAAATTAAAAACCTATTTTGTTTTCTTAGACATAGTTTCTGCAGATTGTTCATTAGAAAAACATCTCTAAGTTATGTGAAGGATCGTTGGCATGGAGTAAGTCTGCATCTACTATCACACAGCCTCTCGTAACCTCAACTTAACAATGATGTCACAATATTGGAGCGACCAAAATGGAAACTAAAATGGCGAACAACACTGGAGCTACCCAGTCGTACAGTTTTGAGGTGGATGGCAGCTCGGAAGAGGAAAACACAGAAGTACATGGATCTAGTCGTTAAAAGTGGATGGATCTGAATAGAACGGAGCAAGGAGCTTGTTCAGCTTACTGTTATAGCTTTTAAAGTCCCAACAACAATCTTTTTTACAACTGCACTTTTTCGTCTGTCCAAAAAGTTTCCTTTGTTTAATTCCCATGATCACTTATAAATTGTTATCCAGCACAAAACAACTAGTCTGCCTACATAAATATACAGAAAAACCTTTCTTGATTTTGAGATATGAATAACTGCCAATTATAAATTCGGATTTAAACAAAACAAAACAAAAAATGTTCACATTCGATAACAAAAACATCTGTCCAGCCTGGGACTACAGCTAATTATCTGCTGGACTTGACATAATTAGGAGAAAAACAAACAAAGCCACATGTTACTAATGCAAGAAGAGACGTGTTAAGTTTTAAATAGAAGTAGTAACACCTCCATTACCTGTATTGGTATATATAGTAACTGTGCTTGGGCACAAATAGTAAAGGGCTATTTTGAGGGAAGTCAGGTATGTTAAGCAATCAACCCCCTGTCATGTTTTCAGCACGGCTGGCTGCAGACGATGTGCTGTGAGCGGGCCCATAGTGTGAAAATACCCTTTGCTAGATTGTGGTTGATGCAAATACTTACCTTGTGAATCACCTGCTGAATTTAAACAAAGATCCCATGATGAAAATGACCTGCTGAGGTTCAGAGATCATGAAAAAAAAAGGTTTTGAGTCCCTCTGAACATGTTTTACTTTTATGGTATTTCTGAAAACTAGTGATTTAGTGGGATATTCACAGACGCCATATGTCCAGATTACAGCAACTGTTTCTAGAGCAGAAACAGTGGCGCAGTGAGTGCCAGATCTCTGGGCAAACATTTCGGCTGATGCAATGGGTCAGGAGAGGATGGTCAGACTGGTTCAAAATGACAGAAATGCGAGTGAAACTCAAATAAGAGCTGGTTACAATCACAGTATGCAGAAGATCATGTCTGAGGCACAGTGTGTCAAAACTCTGAGCAGATGGGATCCAGCAACAGCTGAAGTGGTGTCAGCTGGGAAGATGAGACTGAGACTGGAATTCAGACAGACAGCAAACAACAAAAATGACTCATTTCTACTGTAGTTTTTAACATAGCAAGGTCAAAATCCCAAATAAACAACTCTTAAGTTCCACTCTGATCATCTTTTGATCTATTTTAAAAGTGTTCCCAGTGATATTTTAATTATGCTGTTTGAAGCCAAAATCAGAATGTTGTTTTCTATGACATTGTTTCTGCAAAGTGGCAGTAGTCCATTAGAAACTCAACTGTTGGCACAAAGTAAGCATCACCGTGCTACCCGTCATCCATCTGTTTACATGCTTCCTCCAAGCTTACAGCCCCTCACAACCCCAACCTAACATTACCGGTGCAACAAAAATGGCATGTAAATCGGAGCTATCAGGCCGTATGGCTTTGAGCCAGATGCCAGCTTGGATGAGGAGAACAAAGACGTACATGGATCTATTAAGCTTCGTTTCCACTAAGCCGGTCAGGTCCAGTATTTTGAGCGTTTCCATTGTAAAATGGACCCATTAAATAATACCAAACCATACCCCTCAGGGGGCCCCATTCAGGGCCATCCTTGGGCTGCATGGCGCCCTAGGAGAAATGGGATTTTTTTTTTAATGAAATGGGGAGGGGGTGTTGAATTACCAAGCAACTGAATGTAAATATAACCGACAAACTTCTGATTTGACTTTGTTTTCCCTCCTCTTCCTTTCCTTTTTGACCTTAAAGGTGTCCCTGGGGGTTGGTTTTGCTGCTTTTTCATCTTTAAATTTTTTAAAGAAGTATTAACAGATAAGACCACGTGCAACCCCCCCAACCAAACTGCGACAGGGGCTGTGTCACGCAAGGAGGGCCGCAACACCAGGCAAAAGAATGGATTATGTCAAACTTGTGACTTTCATGGTTTTAATTATTACCTTCTTTAACACAAATGAGTGGTGTGTTAAACTGTAAAAAAAAAAAAAAAAGCATTGCAATTTGGCGTCTCTTCCAGCTGATGGCACCCTAGGCGGCCGCCTAAGTCACCTTTGCCCAGGGCCAGCCCTGCCCCTTATAGTTGTAGATCTATAATGGCACTATAATAGCGCAATGACACGCATGTGTCGTGAAAACAAAGTGCACAGGGGAAGCGAGGCTTCTCTGAGTGAAAAACAATTAACCGTATCGGACCGGACCGCTCAGTGGATGCCATTGAAAAGAGCAGAGCAGGGAACTTGTGGTTTTCTGTAGTAACTTCAACGTCACAGCTACAAGGTTTTTCAAATGACATTTTTTTTTTATCTGTTTCTAATTTATAAAAAAAAAAAAAAAACTCAGAAATGCAAATTTAAGCTAAACTTTCTTCATGTATCTTCCATCATGAGAAAACTGTCACAATTTTTTTTCAAGTCTTTAAACCAATGATCTATTCACTTTTCTATAAATAATAGTTCATTAAAAGATTTCTATTGTTTGGATGCTGCAGTTGAAGCATCTAATTGAGCTTCTTGTTAATGCAAAATGATACCCTGCACTCCACAGCCAATTGATCTTGCTGTAACTATAGTGATTTGCTGGTCTCCTTTGTGTAGTAATGTAACTAAAATAAAACCAAATAACATTTTCAGCCAACTTTATACCTAATCTTCTGCTTTATATTGATAGATGTAAACGCTGTCCTGGACTTCATTTATTCTTCTACCATTAATCCACAGATAGGCATTCTCCATCCAGGGGCTTAGTGGCTCTCTATTCTTTCCTACATAGTGGGAGATTGGGAAAACCATAGGAGGCCAGATGATCCAGCGGAATACCAATCGGTCACTCCAGGGAAGGAGGAGGAAGAAGGATCTTGATTATAGATTTCACTTGAAAAATCTTTTCATCCACCCCTTCTCATTCTGTCTTATTGAATGCTGAAGGAGAAACTAAAGCAGACATGCAGTGTTTTGGGCAGTAACTGTGATTATGTTTGTGTCTGCTGATCTCACACAGTCATGGACTGTGAATAGCACTCTGATTTTTATTTAATTTTTCAATTAATTCATTCACTTTAAACTCCGCCATCATTGACTTGAAAGAAAAATCCAAACAATCAAGCGAGCTGGAATTCTGATATAATTTTTTTCTCTCTCTTCTTCTTTGATAACGATCAGCCATGTGTGAAAGGCTTGTCAGTAGAGATGAGGGGAAAAAAAGCAACAGGAGGAGGAAAAGGAGGGATTGAAAAGCTTCATTCATCTTAAGGTTGCCTAGGATTTTTCCCGCCTCTTTGATTTAGCAGGATCTGCGAGGATTTAGTTCGAAGTCTACATCCCTTTGAGACAAAACTGTACAAATTACATTTTCAAACTACTATTTTTGCCATAAATTAAGTGGAACTCATATGTCTCAATTAGTCTAAAGCAAATATCACTGCAAACCTTTTTTCTTTAGTCACAATTTTCTCTTCATACTTTTTTGGGGGGGAAAAGAAATACAAATAATGAAAATAAAACTCCAAAATAATTATTTAAAAGTAACATTGATTTCAAAAGCATCTTACTTTTTTATTATGATCAATTTGACATTCCCCTGGTGTATACTCTAATATAAAACATAATACGTCCATTATATGACCCTTTTACACACTTGAAAATGAGTTGAGTGATTTCTGGTATTTTCTTCCACTCATTTATATGCAAAACATACTCAGATCTGAAAAGAAGTCACTGGAATTCCTTCAAACTTAATATAGCATTTAAGTAACGTCCCTCAAAGTGTCATATCAAGGAAAAAGGAGAGAAAAAAAGCATCTGTTGTTGTTTTTGTACTTCAAAAACTAACATTGTATCAGATAAAATATCTTCCCAGAGATGCAATCATGCAGGTGAATAATCCAAGGCCTGGCTGTGCCCCGCGGGCTGGTGGAGGCACCGCCGGCAGAGGCTGCTGGTCCGTGTGGCGGCGATCAATGCTGATCGCGGTAGCTTCCCTCTGTCAGGCAGTAAGCATGTTATCTGCCCTTCACTCAATAACCCATTCACTCATTCACTCACTGATGCAGTTGCCCACTCCTTCACCCTCTGCAGCAGCCTGTCTGTCTGGCTGTCCCACCTTCCTTTTTTTTGTTGTTTTAAAAAAAACACCAACACTGCCCCCTTTTGGTGGCTCTTATATGTCACCCCCAAAGACGAGAGTCCCAGTTGAAAAATGACAACTCCGAACAATTTCCAACCCCAGCCCAGGCGCATTGATTTATAAATCTTCTCTGAAAGGAGAAAAAGTGGGTTTTTTTATTGATATGGGTTGAAGGGTGATGTACTTCTGGTAGGTCTGGATTGGGTCTGTCTCTGACCAAATCACTGCAGCTTGTTACAGAAACATAGCCATTTTACAAGAGCCGCGGATTCACTGTGAAATCGTGTTTGTGGGAGAGATGAGCCTGGACCGGAGTCCCGGGGGGAGGGTAATTATCCGTTATGATCACTGGGAGACGACATGAGTCCGTGTGACAGCTTTTGTTATTCTGACCGCCGAGACGAAGTGCAGAGCCGAGGAAAGATGATTAAAAGAGTGTCTGCCCTCCCTGTGTCTTTGGAAGGCGAAGTACGGTGACACCCGGGTGGTTTCTAAGGATATGCCCTGACAGTAGAGTGAGAGAAAGAGCTGGTGGAAGGGTGGACATGAGAGAAAAGAACATCCAAAAGGGTGTTGGCAAGATGTTTGAGGCCCATCCAGCCCCCTCCCTCTGTACTTTGTTGCTTGGAGACATTTGGAGAAAATGCAAATGAGGAAGAAACAGAGGGACTGCATGATTGTATGAACAGTTACTCAAACACAGCCTCCCAACCGCCACCGAGCTTAAAGGGGCTGATTGCGATAACAACTGATAAATTAATAGCTGCACTAATCTAATTTATGCACAGCATGCTGGGACCGTTTGTGCATTTTTAAAAAATGAAAGCTCAGAGAGAAAAAGAAAATCATTTAATTTGAATCAAGGTGTCACATTTATCTTTTAACATCCTCGACAAGCAAAAAATGAATGTCAGAGTCATCATATCTATTTTGTATCATCCCAAGGATCCTGGTCATCGGCTTTAACTGTTCACCAAATTCATGGCACAAGAGTTTTAATTAGACCACGAAATGTCATTCTTTTCTTTTTCTTTCCACAAAGACTTAATGGGATTTGGGGGATTCAGAGTCTTTGTCAGTTCTACAGACACTCCAGTTGTGTAAGAGCACACGGATTAGATTGAGGATGGTTTATTCATTTTTGCTGCACTTTAAGGCCAGTTGTTTTCATCTCAGCTCTTAAAGCTTTTCTCTTGCTCGTGCTCCCTAAAAATAAACATCAGCCTGAAAAACCCAAGAAAATCTGAAAGGCAACATAAGTCCGAAAGAGGGAGCAAGATTTATAGAGATTTTTCTCTCTTATTTTTTTTTCTGCAATGTAATGAATTAAAAATATGTGGGAGTCTCAATACACTGGGCTCAATATTGCCTTATCTACAGCTGAAGGGGATGTGCAGATGTTAGAATCCAGGTTCCTGTACTTTTCCAGCTGTGCTTGTAAGATTCTTCTATCTCATCACTGCATTTCTGTAAATCACTGAGATGAACCTCAATTTCCCACTCAAAAGCTAAGATACGAGGAGTTTTGATATCACAACGGCTTAAATGTTAACATGTCTCATAAGATGAGGTGTTCCAGAACAACATGAACAAAGCGCTATTCCATTGACAGATTTGTGAAAATATTTAGTTAATTGTTCAATTTTAGCCAACATTGCCAGGGTTATGCAAATTAATTTTAAATTTGACACTATAGTGGTTTCTCAGGAACTGCAAAGAAACTTGCTAAATAAATCATAAATAATTCAACAATACGATTTATGAAATTATTTTAAGGGCCCTCGCCAATGAATGGTCTATTTTCGAAATAAAGTTGATCCACCAAACTGTAAGGTGCACTAAGTGAGACAAAAAAGTTGGAGATAAGTCGTGTGAACCATGTTAGAAGCATTAGCCCTGTTAGCATATTCCAACACTTGTAACTCCCAACTGATGGATACCACCCAAACATCCACTTCACTAACTCTTAACCTTGCAAGTAACACATAAAAAAGAAAAAGAAGAAAAAAAAAAAACAGTCCAGCACCGCTACACATTAATACATTAGAAGCATTCTCCATGTTAGCATAACAATATCTGTAACTCCCAACTCAAAAAACCCCAGACTGATACAACTAAAACAAATGTTTTGTTGTGAGTACACTAACTCTCAACCATCTTAGTAAGACATAAAAAAGAAAACACGCT
>NC_050521.1:12277629-12303623 GCF_002922805.2 Oryzias melastigma | reverse complement strand
AAAGCACCGAAAGGGAACCGAAACCGAAACAAAAGAACCGCGGTAGCACCGGAACCGCATCAGAACCCATCGGTTCCCAATCCTAGTTGTGAGTACACTAACTGTCAACCATCTTAGTAAGACATAAAAAAGAAAAGACGCTCCAACACCCCTAGCCTACACATTAGCCACATTAGAAGCATTCACCGTGTTAGCATCACAATACCTGTACCTCCCAACACGTAAACAAACAGACAGTATGTCCAAATTCCTTCTCTACTCACTATAAAGTGTGTTTGACATTTTCTAGTGCTGTCCGAATCTACAATTCCAAATTCAAGTGCACTAGAAATTTTCCAAAGTCTTTGCAAAAAAAAAAGCTAACGTGTATTAGCGAATATAGACCACAATGCATTGCGGTTGCAAAATTTTTGCATTAAAAAAACGTGTTAAATGTAATTTTGAAATAAACTATCTACATTTTTTATCATCAGAATACAATGTAGTCACAAATAGACATCATGAAATGTTCATTTCGATTTTCTCTTTGTAAAATCGGTGACGTATATCTGGCATTTAGAAAAAGAAAAAAAAGTAGTAAGTATTCTGTCTGAAAAAAAGTAAAATGTAATTGTTAATGAACTATGAATGTTTTCAACATTAGAACACAGTGGAGTCATAAATAAACATTGTAAATTGCTCATATTGATAAAATCTTCACTTTGTGACGCCATACTTGCCGTTAAAAAAAAAAATAGTGAACATTGTTTCTGAATTGTTTTTCAAATCTAGGGCACTAAATAGTCGCGCACTGTATAGTTTTTTAGTAGTTAGGGATTAGGGTGGGAATTCGGACATAGCCACCCTGATACCACGAAAACAAATGTTACTGTGACTTAGCCTAACTGTGTTGGTAACATGTAAAAGACAAGCAAAGGTTGCACTCCAAAAATCTTGGGTGTTATTGTTAAAAGGCACACTTTTTCAGTACACATAGTTAAAAGAAAGAAATAAATTAAGCCTTTTAAGTCTGCCTTATAGTTAAAAAGATACAGTAAACGTTGTAAATGACATCTTACTTTTTCTTTTAAGCAACAGTGTAACTCAAAGATTTGACAATTGTAAAAAAAAGGATTTAAGGTGTAAAATCCAATCTATCAATCAATAATAGCCGTAACTGTAATTCTATTTAAAAAAATTACACAGAACTTACATGAGGGACCACTATCTGTTTATTGGCTTTTTTCAAAAGGAAATTAATGATTGACTTTGAAAAGTTCTCTTTCATTACAAAGGAATGACCCTGATTTCTCATGACCCACACTGTATCTCAGAATTCACAAAGGTCTGTTGGTTTCTTCAAATCAGTGACTTTGAATTTGGAGTTCAGCAGCTGTGATGGCCTCTTCCTATATTCCAGTATTCCTTCTGATGCAAAGCCTTGGTGGATTTTGAGGAATGAATGGGATTGTTGTGCAGTTCGGTGATATTTAAGTCTCAACATCTTTCATTCCTTAGTACGCAGGTTTAGTCTAGCAAATCTACAAGTATTTGATTTACCCTGAGATTATAAATTAAAAATAATTATAAATAATAAATTAAAGCAATAAAATATTCAGATTTACTTAATAATTTGGTAGCTTTGCAGTGTTTTATGTATAAGAAAAGTGTTAGTCTATGGATCTGACAGTTAGGCAAGGCAGTGTGAAGCACTTCACTCAGACCAAAACTTTGAAGGTTGCACTTGTAGAGCTCTATGGCTACTCAGTCTGCACAGCAGGATGTCATGGCTTTTTAAAGTAGACTTGTAAAAAGAAAAAGAGGAACCTTGTTTTAGGAGTTATAAAACTATCTTAAAGCCACTTCTAAGGACACAATTGTAACGCTGTAACGACCAAACGTTAAACTCAAATCCCAATTACTTTTGTTCAAAACTGTTCTTTCTCACGTTACAACTGAAGCATGCATTTCAAAAGGGATTGATTTTTATGTAAAATCAATAAACATGATTGATTGTTTTAAACTATTGTATGGCAAATGATTACAGGTTTGTCTCAAAAATGATTAGATTTAAAGTTGAATTCACATTCAAATATCTTTTGATATAGCAAAAATGAAATAAAAATACCTCAAACAAAAGGCGTCACAACTAAAACCAATAGAAGTAAGAAGAAAAGTGATTTGAATGTACTGAGGATGATCATTCACCAATAAAACACAGCTGTGTGGAGTTAGCAACTTCAACTTGGTTTAAGTTTGAAACTGAAAAAAAGCCCACAAAGGTAGTGCACTATAGAGGGCATTCGCCAGTCTACTGGGATTCCCAAACCTGCAAGTATCAAACCTGTCCTGGAAACTTCCCAGAAGTCCCTGCAAAAAAGTGTGCATTAAAGCTCACTAAATTGGGAAATATAGACCACAATGCATTTGCCTTCTGAAAAATCTAATTTATTTATTTTTTTAATAAAACATCCAAGTGTTGATCAGAACAGAGTGGATTCAGAAACTTTGTAAAATGATCATATTTGAGGTTTTTATTTCAGCAAATTGGTGACCTCACATTTGCTGAATTGATATCCGAATTACATTGAATCCCGGACAATGAATAGTCTCACACTATATAGTTTTTGAAAGGTTGGGGAGCAGTGAGGGAATTTCAACACAGTCAAAACTTGATAACAGAACAGGACAGAAACCAAAGCTGAAAGCAAAAACAAAAAAAAAAAGATAAAATTAATAAATAAATAAAAGGCTCCCAATTCTAGAAACAATCTTAAGCCATATAAGCCCCCCCCTCCTCACACACACACCACCACCACCCCTTCATGGTAGTTAGATTTTAAGTTCTGCTCCAAAAGTTTTTTCTTTTTTGTTGAATCTGGCTTTACAAAAAAAAAAATAATAATAATTCACACATTGAGAGAGATGCATAGCAGCAACGTTGGATAGCTCCCTCTTGCAGATGGTCTGGGGCTGTGAGGTCAAAAAACCCATATGTAAATGTTTTTTTTTATTATTTTCTTTATAGCAAAACTGTGTGAAAACTTCCTGTGGAAGTTTTAGGTTAGAAGCCTCATCAGGTCAAAGAGTCAAGACTACATTACAAGATAACTCCAAGGTAAAAAATAACTAAATCATTAAAGAAATAAATGAAACATTTCGCTTCTTCATTTCACTTAAAATTTGGAACAATAAGTGTAAATCCAGGCAATTATTTGTCAACATTGGTGTAGCAATTATTATGATAGGGATCGAGGAACTTGTATTTTAACTAATTCTAAAACTAATTCAGCCAAGTGTTCTAAATCTTCGAGCGACTTTGACCACTCGCTGCAGAGCTTTCCTCTCAGCTGCCATGCCACACGGTGATGCCGGTGCAGGACGCTCTCCGCAGCAGCATGCTAGAAGCTCCTCAGAGCTGAGCCTCCAAGTCCAGCCCGTCGCAGCGTCCTAAGGAAGTAGAGGCGCTGCTGGACCTTTCTGACCAGCCGGGAAGTGTTGGTGCTCAAAGTGAGGTCCTCAATGATGTGCACGCCCAAGTATTTGTTGCTGGAGATGAGGTCCACTGGTGCTCCTACGATGTGCATGGATCGGGCGGGGTGCTTGTCCCTTCTGAAATCCACCACAATCTATTTGAGTCTCTGAATGAACGTAACTCCACGTGCACTAGAATTACAGCAGAATTATGTGGTCTGGGGATACCGGGTTTGTTTGGTGTTTTATATGTTGAATTTGTGATTTTAGTGCATGAGTTTGCCTATTAAAGGGGTTGCTTGAACACATGTTGGTGAGGCTCGTGTGAACATGGAACGATGGTCAATCATCTCATATCACCAAAAGGATTCGACAAAACAGGCACAGATCAAAAACCTGCACAAAGCTCAAAGGGAATGGAAACACCAAACAGGTGCAGTCTGCGCAAAGATGCACCTGAGAGACTTAAACACAGGAGCGAGACAAGTTCTCCATGATCAACCAAGTAGCTCAAGAAACATCTGTCCTGTACATGGACGTGAAGTCCCAAAGCCAGACTGAGACACAGTATTTAAAGGTAATAGAAATACAGGGTTCAGATCACATGAGAGTTTCAGATCCAAACTTTTGTCTTAAAAGACCGTCTGTAGTTTGGTCTTCTTTATCCATGCCGAGCAGTCGCTTAGTGAGGCTGTCCTGCTGTCAGTTTGTGCCACCTAAATAAAACCCAACATGACAAAGACATTTTGTAACCCTCCCTCTGCTGCCACGAAGAGGATGCACATGACATACTCATGTCACACTGCGGGCGAGTCCTCAGGGTGGAGAAACATCGCCTTTTAAACCATTTCTGCTCTTATGAGCAAAATATTGTGTCATGTTTTAAAAATCAAGGCTGAGTTGTTGGTATTGCTTTTGTGTTATATTTTTATTTTATTCTTTCCTTTAATAACATTATTTTGACAACCTATCAAAAGACAGGTTTGATGAGATTTCTAAAACGCTTATTTTTGTCATGAAAAAGGTTGAATTTCTTCATCAATCATTTTAGAAATTCTCACTCTCTTGATGCACGACCTAAGCAAACCAACAAAATAATTAACAGCTTATCTACAATGAAGCTTTTGAAATTCGGGGCTTCTATATTGTGCTTTTAAATGAACTCGAAAAAGGCTTTTAGGTCTTGAACCTTGTTGTTGCTTAGCCTTTAAAGACCTACTCAGAATAAATTTGTGTTTTTAACATGTCCGTGTGACATTTTTTTCATAATGGAGAACATATATAAAGAAAATTGAATTAAAAATTCAGTTTCTGAGCATTTCTCTTTATGAGGAACAGATGAAAGATTGCATTGGAGAAAGCTAGTAGCTGTGAAATAAAAGCTACAATCTGCAGGCCACAAGCTTGGTTAAGTTCAAATGAACTCCTGTTGCTCTGCAGAAACTACGGAATGTCCTAGAAAATGAAACTGTTTTTTGATTTTGACAAAAACAGCATACATATAGTTAAAAACCACTGAGAATTACAATACTGTAGATTCAAAAAAAATATTGGAGTGGGACTTTAAAAGAAGGTATCCAAGAGAAAAATGACATTTTAAGCTTAAATAATCTATTACTTACCTAACTGATACACTGAGAAGGCTTATTTTTGTGGATTTGGAGAGAATGATCATTCATTTGGATCAAACAAGTTCCTTTTTATTAAAAGCAACTTTTTTAAATGGAATTCGAAACAAAAAAATCGAACAACAGCACATCCTATTAGAAATGCAAAGTCAGTGACAAACTTGATTGCATAAAAAGAACTGCAGTAAGGAAAAACCTTCAGTTCTCAGGATCAGCAAATAGAAAAAGAGAGTAAATACAAAAGGAGACAATGAGAATTGTTTGATAGTCAATGTAATGACCTTATAAATAAAACAACATACAATCCAAAAAGGAATATCCTTTGTATTTTACTGATGCAAATGTAAAACAAAAAAAACAAAAAAAAAGAAGAAGAAGCTGGGAGGGTGGTTGACTGGAGCCTGGGACAAGTCCCCCTTGGGGGGTCATGGCTCGTGCTCGTGGTGTTGGGGGATGCTCGGGACTTCTGGGTGGTGGTGGACTGCTTGTCTGGGGCTAGGGGGGCCTCTGTTTCAGGGGGAGAGGAGAGGCTATTCTTCTGGCTGAGCAGCAGCTGCTCTCTGGCATTAGGGTCCACTGCGGCGGTCCTGCTGGCCCTGGTCTGGGTGGCTGATTTGTTTGTCCAGGGGGCGGATTTTCTCTATCTGCAATGCCATGCAGGTGCCGGGGGGACCTTGGCTGCTGCTGCTTCAGCGGGGGTCTTGCTTTACATATGTTTATTTGTATGCATAAGCAGAAACTTTTATGATTCTACACCCGTCACCTTGTGTGATCACCTTCCAATCCCCCCCCACCCATTCTTTTCTACCCTTACCCCATCTCTAATATCCCTCTTCCTCTTTTCCGTCCAGTCCAACAAAAAAGAAAGAAAAAAAAGAGGATACAAATATAATCTTTATGAACAAACTTTAGCCTGAATTACAAAAGGGGTTTATACAAATATACACCTTGTGTGTCAGAAGATTCATTGCCCCTGTTGTAACAGTAAAATAACCAACACTAGAGACATTCAGCCCCTATCTTAAGTTGATTTTTAAGAAAAAGAAAGACAGAAAGAAAAAGTTGGCACATCATCTGATGCTGACATTGCCTTTTTTTTTCTCATTGATCAGATTTTACTTACGCAGTCTTGTGTCCAATAGATTTGATCAGCTGCCTGAATACAATGGCATTCTTCCATCAGTAGATTTCTGGCTTCTCTGATTTCAGGGAGCATTAACCAAGATGAGAGTGTCAGGTTCCATGAAGCTCAAATTCTGACGGAGTGGTTGAGGGAACATGGGCATTGTTTTCACACACAACTGGCCACCGGAGTCCTTTCTCTCCCGTTGCACTGTGCATCTGTTTGGGTGTGGACACTTTTTTTAGTTGATGCTTATTGTGTCAAGATCCTTCTCTAATCGTCGTTTGATCTATTTTAAAAGCGTTCCCAGTGGTCTTTTGATTATGATTGTTGTTTTTTAGCAAAAAAAATAAAAAATTGTTTTGTTTGACACAGCTATAGTTGTGGGCGGAACTGTTGAAGTAAGCCTTCACTGATATCCCATCATCTCTCCGTTTACAGTCTCTCCCGCTAGCTTTCAGCTGTTTCAACCACAACATTGGTGGTGCAAAAAAAAAAAATGGCGAGCATTATTGAAGCTATCCAGCCATACAATTTTAAGTCAGATGCAGCTTGGGCGAGGAAAACGAAGACGTTAATGGATCTATTTGTCTGCAAGTGGATGCATCAGAATGAAGTGGAGGAGGGAACTCGTGGGCTGCTGATTGTTGTTTCTAAGTTACAACTACAAGCTTTTTCAAACTGCATTTTTTTATTTATAATTTAAAAAAAGAAATACTCAGGAAAGCAATCTTAATCTTAATTTACTGAGAAAAATGTCCATTATGAAAAGTGTTTTATTTTTGCAATAGTAGGATCTTCATAACATTTAACATGTAAACTGAGCATTGGCCTAGTTTCCTAGAAATACTGGTCTAAAAATACTTCTCACTGCCGTTACACACCGTGAACTAATTCGTACATCCTTTTGTCCAGAGGGATAATGTCACTTTCATGTCATCTTTTCATGGCCTTTGCAATATTTGCAGGGGCATTTTGACACAGGTGGGCGGCCTCTTGGGCAGTACTGGGGGATCTAGGCAACTTTGCTAAGACACTCTCTTTCTCTGTGTGTGCGTGTCTGTGTGTGAGTACCTAATTGCTGTACAGCCTAGAAGGCAGATAAAGAGTGAAAGAGAAACACCTTACTCTCTCATGATTTAGCTTTACCTCTGTAGTGTAAGGTTCTTATTAAGCTATGGCAAAAGAGGTTAGGAGGGAGGCTTTATAATAGTCTCATAGGTTTTCCACTGCCCTGTCTCTGCAACTGGCATTTATCTTTCCCTGGAGGTAAAGCAAATAATTTTAAATTAATAAGCAGGCACAGGACGAGGTGACTGTGACGGAATACCCTTAAAAGAATCATGAACAGCAAGGTTAGATTACTGTATTTTCCACACTATAAGGTGCACTTAAAAACCTAAATTCTTCTTTAAAAAATTTAGACCCAAAAAAATTGGACGCATGTCCAAAAATGTGTTTATAAACTAGACACTCTGATCACTTGTGCGATAAACTACTGTTCATTTTTTAGCTTTGTAAAGTTCAGGAGGAGAAAAATCAAATTCTCCTCCATGTTGGTTTTGGACTCCGCCAAATGATTAGACAGAGCATTAATGGTGCTTCTTCTATGTTGCTCTTAGTAGCAAATACTGATGCACACACCTACAGTGCCCTCTAGTGGTGGTTAGTTTGAAAATTGCAAATACATTAGCCTATTTTCTTTTTTTAAAGCATATATAAGTCACACTTTAGATTAAATTGCATCCCCTGGCAAACTATGAAAAAACATATGGCTTATACCCCGAAAAGGACATCTTGACATCAGTAAGTGTGCTTACTGATGCAACCAGTTTCAATGTTAAGTCAATGGCACTGACACGTATTAAGGCGGTCTGAAGTCACACCGTGCCATTTGAGTGACAGGAGCAGAGCGGTAATCTAGGCTACTGCCATGTGGCGAAAGAGGAGTGGGCCACGCAAATTTGGGAATAGACCTTCACAGTTATTGTAAATACACTAACATAGCTAATGCTTCTGACATGGCTAACCTTACAAACAGGTTTTTAGAATTACTGTGAACACAGTTAAGTCTGACTGATGGGCTTATACTCTGACTCATTTGTCTTGTTTTTTGCAGCTTATAGTTTGGCGCACCTTAAATCACACAAGTTATGTTCAAAAATAGACCATGCATTGAAGGTGAACTTTCTGATCTGGTATGCCCTATAGTGTGTAAAAATATGACCCTTTTTACCTAGTCACTTTTTACTATACTAATGCTTAAAAGAAACACATATTTATATTATTTTGGGTATTGGTCGTTTTTGATGAATGTGAGTAAATAACAACAATCATTGGTACAATCTGGGCATAGGAAACAAAAAATGATCAAACTCCAGTTCTGTTGGAAACTTGGTCAATTATGACATGAATATCTTAAACCCATTGATGAAAAAGATATTTGATGATCATTTCAGTTTATCCTTTTATAACGTATATAAAAGCCTACAGACTTATTTCCTTTCTTTTTTGCTATGCCTGCCTGCAGTACTAAGTCCTGCGTTTTCACCATTATTTCAGACGAACTAAATATATATTGATATCTTTAAAGAATTCACCCTTTTATTTTATTGAATACTATTTGTAAACATACAATTTCTTTAATAAAGTCTTGGTATGTTGTAATTTAGTTAGTCTGAAAAGAAAGTTTCTTTCAATGTCACACTTTTTCTTCTAACCAATGATAATAGGTCATTCTGGGTAAAGGATTTTGTCAGATGAAAGGGACTCTGAGCAACGCACCTGTGTTCTTTTTCTGAAGATAAAAAGCCTGATTTTATGAGTAAAATTCTGATAAAATTAATAAAAGGGAAAAAAGCGTATATCTCCAGGAACACGCAGGACCCAAAACACTTTGGTGCTTCTGTAAAGACTGTTTGGACCTTAAGAAATAGCAGAAAACATTGTTGCTCATCTTTTGACATAGCCCCTTAGGGGCCACAGTGAAATAGTTTTCACCGGATTCACACATTTAGTTTTGGCAAAGATTTTTACGCAGAATGGACTTACAATCATCTAATTTTATCTGGGCTGGGGACCGCCATTGGGAGAACCAGACTTGGGGCTCCTTGTGGCTACATAATTAGGCAGTAAGAAGGGGTTTTCCTAATCATCGCAACCCCCGTGAATACAAGGGGTCGAATGTTGAAGTGTATTGAATACAATACACTTAAAAGCTAAAAAAGTACATTTTTCATGGTATGGCCCCTTTAAGAAATGCAAGGACACGCCAAACATAAAAGAACCTGTTTGAGTTATGCCATGTTTACACCAAGCTTGGGAATGCACGTTCAAGCAATCACTTCCAATGAAAAGTTGAGTAAATGGTTGCTAGCAGGTTTGTTTTGGGGCTAGAAAACGTACAGCCATTTAATGTGTATTTAAAATTAAACCAGTTGAATTTTGACCAATCAGGGACTCCGATTTGATAGTAACATATGGATGAGATCCTTTTCAGTTCACGACAGTGTCAAATGTTTAAAAAAAAATGATCATGAAGACATATATTAATTGCAGTTTTTGCCCGGCTGGAATTATGACACCAAGTCTTTTTTTAAAATCTGAATAAAGCTGTGAAAGAAAAAGCCTTTAGCAAGAGCTTTGACATTTCACTGCAAGCCTCATCCAGTTGTGAGTGCCTGTGCTAGTATGGGGTATAGACAGTCCAGTGTGAGCGCAGTATGCTGAAACCCCAAAGAAGAATGCCCAAGTGGCACATTCTTGAACACATGCCTTGTGTGTAGATGATGATTCATTTTCTGCTAAACTGCTAACTTTCTTGGCACTTTATTATCCATCAAGGTTATTTATTAACATCTATGTGGCTTAAAGCATACAAAGTCAGTGAGATGCTTAAACTAATAATTAGATACTCAGACTTTCTGCTAAAGCAAAGGGTCAAGTAATACATGAAACGTGTTTCCAAAGGGCTGCAATCAATGAAAACAAAATGATATACGAGATCGTATAGACTCCACCACAAAGATTCAGATAACTTCCAACAAGACATGAGATCTGGCTTGAAGTTAAAAGCTTTGGGATCAGGGTCGTGTCTGATCTGCAGTCTTCTCTTGACGTAGCTATTCACAGCAGGAAAAATAAGAAAGCTAAAGAAGAAGGACAGCATTTTTGTTACATCTAGCTCTTTAAAAAACTTTTTTTAACGTTTCTTCCAACAAAACTTTCAATGCTTAAAATTCTATCCTCTTTAGACTGTATATTTTCAATGAGTTTGCACTCTTAATCTTTTTTTTTTGTAAAAAAAAAAAATAAAAAAATAGAGTATATTTCCTTTCACCAACTTTAAAAGTCATGTTTTTGGTCTGTTTGAATCCCCTTAACTGTCCTTAATTAGCACGATGACTTAACTACTGGCATTGCTTTGCTAGTGGCGCACTGGACAATGTTATGGCTAAAAAACGCAGCAAGGCTAAACAATTTGGCACTGCTGAATTATCCTTTGCTTTTGCAGCCTGCCATGGTGCTCCTCTCTTCCTGCTTTTCCTCTTTCTTTGTGTGTGACTAAACACGTGTGTGTATCTTTGTGTTTGTTTGTTTGTTTGTTTGCAGGTTCCATTTGGCTCCTCCCATGTTTGCTGCACAGCTGCTGCTCATTACCATCATCACCTGGAGGATTTTAGGCCTTGCTCTTGCTGCCAGACATTGGCAAGTTATTAGACTGTCTCAGGTAGAAAAGAGTGACTATAGACATTTATTAGACCTGTTTTTGAATCCTATTTTCTTTTTTTTTGCCCAGTTAATTCAGTTTATTTTGCTAGCTTAGTTCACAGTGATGCAGCCAAAATGATAGGAAGCAGTGAGATCTCCACAACTAAAGAAAAAAGACAGAATTATCCCTTTGATAAAACTATCAGGTTGCTAAACCCTTTCTTGGAGGGAAGAGGGTTACTTTAGTCAGAAAAAATGGTTGCACCAGTTTGACCCTCATGCTACCCCTTACCAAAAATAAATATACTTTAAGAATTGTTAGGAACTACAGGACAACGTTGAGTGAGAGAGAAGGTGGATTATTGAAAAGTTGTAATGGATGAGAAGAGGTCCTGGATGGTAGGCGGTAAGTCGATGGCGCGACAAGGGGAAATCCTGGTGATCCGGAGGAAAAGAGACGAACCGATGTTGGCTGGTGGGTGTGGATATCCTTTAGGGTGCAGGATCCAATCTTTTGCTAGGTAGGCAGCCCTGACACCTGACAAGTATATGTTAAAAAGTATACTAAAGTATAGAAAAGTATATTTCTCCAAGTGTACTTGGTACACTTGAAGAACTATACTGGCAGCTTTCTGTCAAGTATACTTCTTGGGACTAAATTGGCCCACTTTTAGTTTATAAAAAAATTACTAAAAGTAACCTTTCTGGTATTCTATTAGTTTATTGGCAATAAACGTTAAGTTTACTCTAAGCTCATAAAAATATACTAAAAGTAACCTTTCTGGTGTACTATTTACTGACAATAAGTTTCAGGTTTACCTTAAGTTTATGAAAGCATACCTAGAAGTATATCTAATGTAGCTTTTAAGGTTTACTTTTAGTTTATAAGTAATAAACTTCTACTGATTAATGTATGAAAATACATTTTTAATATAGTAAAAAATATCCAAAGAATACATCTACTCCACTTTTAATGCAGGTTAAGAAAATGTTTAGGGACAGTGACAAATTTAGGCGAAATTTATTTAGACTTGTCCAAATATATTATCTAAGAAAACTTACCATGAACTTATGAACTTGTAAACATAAACATGTAAAGTTGATCTCTAATAAGTGCTTAACTAAAAGTATACTATCTTAATTTTAGTTTTAAAAAAGTATATCTGAAACAAACTTCAGTGTACTTATTTTTGGTAAGGGACAGTTACACCAGGCGTGTGATACATTAAAAAAAAAAAAGGACTTAAAAACTTCTTGATGATGAGTGTGAAAAAAATAACTTGAATTGGAAGGGTTATAAAGAATTGAAAACTCTCTTCAATTTTACATCAACATTTTTTTTAAAAATTGCAACATTATTTGGTTGTTTTAGGATGGAAGACAAATGCAATAAAGCTGGGTTATTTCTCGTGACAGAGTTAAAGAAATGTCCCTGAACTCATTCTGAATAACATGGAAAATGTATCTTAAGATCATGTTGATCGGCAAAATATGGGGCTCAAAGGGGACGAAAAAATAGTATGTGCTGTTAGAAAAATGTGGCAACTTCTCACATCTTCAAGATTCATTAAGTGAATGCCTTAATGCCTTGAATGATGTCTTCTAGTAACAGCAACTATTTGTTCTTATAAAAGTCAGCTTATTGTAAATATATCTTACTCATCTGAAAGTGAGTGGGAAAGAAACAGTGCAATTTCTTTGAGTGAGGACTATATTGTACAAACGTAATACCAACAGTTGTTTGTGTCTTTGTATTTTTTTTCTTTAGCAAAGATAAAACACAGATGAGCATTGAAAATATTTTTTAATTCTTCTGGTACCCAGGTGTGAGTGTTATGCGATCAAAGTTCTTATTTTCTTCTTAAACCACTTAAATACTGTGCATAAAACTTCGCCTTTCTCCCCAGAAGATCATAAATCATGCACATCTGTGAATATTATCAGTAAGGTTCTTTTTTCTGCTGGATTCCAAGAACTAAAATTAGATTTTTTCGCTTGCTGCTGTGTGTCAAAAAAAGTAAACATTCTCGCATAAAACAAGAGCGGAAAAAAAAGAAATTAATCTCATATCCTATCACATCTTTATGTTTGTTTTGTCGAGTTTCACTGAGCCTCCGCACAAGAGATTAAGGGGGCCTGGCTGGTACATCTCATCCCATGCACCAGTGACACCAGGCAAGCACGCACACCTGCAAAGCAGACAGATATTATGCGGCATAACGTTCCCTTGCACATCTGTTGAGGAAGAGACTGGATGATTTATTTATTAGCATCCAATTAAAACTTCAGGAACAAGAGCACTTCAATGGGAATATAAATATCAAATAGAGTAAGCTCTGCTTGACTATTTAGTCATGCAATCTGGCTTAATCATCGCGGCACGCTGATGAGAGAAAGAGAAGCTCAAGATCAGGAAATGGAAGTGGAAACACTCAGATCTTTTGTGCAACCACAAGAAAAAAAAAATAAAGAAGGCAGAGAGGAGAAGAAAAACTTTATTCACGTCACTTTCCCTGACTTCTCTGCTGTGATTTCATTTTATGTTTTATCCTTTTTTTTTCTTTCAAGAAAAAGCCGGTCCATACTTCCTTTTGACAGGGGCTCTGACCACAGAGCAGCTCAATTGATTGGTCTCACTTGGTTTAGTCCAGGAATAAATGTTGTGGTTGATTGTGTGACATTTGTTGAGCTCACTAGGGAGTGTGGAGCAGTAGTGTTACAGTGAATATGGATTTTGGCACAGCTGAAAATTGACTCACTTCTCCCCCATTGCAAGTCAGATGCACATGTAAAGGTACCATAACGGCAAGTAGCTACACTCAACTTTTTTTCTCTTGTCATGCCATCAACTGGACAATCTGAAAGTGCAGATCTCCCTACACGTGCAGCTCCATAATGCCTCTTCCTCATGACAATGGAGGGGATTGTTAATGCACAAGACACATGGCCTACTTCCCCCTCAATTAATCCATCAAGCCTGAGATACT
Organism: Oryzias melastigma; assembly: GCF_002922805.2. Taxonomy (NCBI): domain Eukaryota; kingdom Metazoa; phylum Chordata; class Actinopteri; order Beloniformes; family Adrianichthyidae; genus Oryzias; species Oryzias melastigma. The sequence continues at coordinate 12,289,722 of NC_050521.1, read as the reverse complement.
TTTAAGGATAAGTGCCTTCTCTCACACATGATCTGAGATTCATTTGAAAGTCATTACTTAATTAAAAAAGATCGGTATCACGAGGTTAAGGGAGGGGAGGGGGATATAGGAAGCTCATGAGGATAAGTAATTTCCACAGGGATGTAGATATCAATTAGGAGCTTATAAAAATATACTCAAAAAAGTGGAGCAGAGAGGTGCAGCTCTGTGAATTTTCAGGTTTGTGCGTGGAGGGTAAAACGAGAGAATGGTACATTATGTCAGAAATCATATTCTTGCAAAAAAAAAAAAAAGAAGCAATATCTTAAACTTTTCTGCAACTTTTCTTTTTCCACTTTGCTGTGTGTGTGAACGGCATGGCTTGGGAGAGCGTTTAGGTGCTGATTGTGTCCACCTGGCTGCAGCATACCTTTCTCGCCATCAACAATCAGGGGAAGGATTCTTTAGTCCCACTCTGCCACAATGTCCTTCGCTCTGCTGCACTTAACAAGGAAGTTTCATTAGAAGGGCTTTAAATAAACGTAGGATGCCACCCGCCAATTAAACCCAAAGGAAGGAAGGAAAGAAAAGGGTTGAAATAATCGTCTAGTATTCTGGCCCACAGTAGATCTAGACGGTAAGAACCATATTGTTTTTGCAATTCTTCTTTCTTTTTCAGAAGTCTCCGCATACTCTGAAACTCAATAAAATCTGTACACATCTAAATGAATTAGACGCATACTTACTGACAGAGGCAGAAACCACAGAAAAGTCTCATCGGGCTCAGAAAAATTAGTCCACTAACTAAAAGCATATCATATTTTCGTACAATATAGAAGAAGAAAACCTGTCCAAAATATCTTGATAAATTTCACCCCTATGCCGCTAGGTGAAGTCTACAACCACGACCAAAGTTTTTTTTACCCCAAGAAGAGGTCAGCCATCTTTAATTTGAAAAAAATATACATATTTTTTGTGTTTTCTACAAATTATTATTCCTCCTAGCCTAATAATTTCTCGAGGATCATGAGAAAGGTACTTGGGGAAAAAATGTTTGGTTCTATAGTTTTGAGAATTTGAACGGTGTCTCGAGCTCACAAACGTTTCGCTGTTGCTCGCATGTTTTTAACCATAGTATTGTAAAAATGTAGTACATGAATCTTTGGCTCGAGCTGAGCGAAACAATATGACATACAAGGTGACCTTATGGGGAGTGTGGGTATGGTTTTATTTGAATTTGATTTGATTTAATTTATTTCAAGCAATTAAAAACAAGTATAATGCATGTAATGCAAAAATCAACAGGACATACATTTGTACAAAGTTATGTTGGGCATTAAATTATAGATTGCTTGAGAGGGAGTGGGAAGAAGCAAACCTATGTAATCCCACGCCACGGTTAACTAAATACCTTAGTTCCTAAAGAAATAAAAAATACATTTACTTTGCAGATTCTTTTAAAATTTACATAGACCTGTTTTTCAACCCAAGAGACCAACAAAAATATGTTTGCTTTGGAGATGAAATAAAATAAAGCTTCCATTTTCAAAAAGAAGTGTTACATGTCCTAAATTGTGCTACCTCTAACCTGGGTGTCTGAGGCAGAGGGGGGGAATAAATGGCCCCTAGCAGCCACTCAGCCAGTGTGGGCAGGTACAAAGAGGGTAAAAGGGGGATAGTGAGGACTAACTTTGACCCAAAAAATGTCTTTCTGCTTACAATTTTTGGTGTCTATGTGTGCGTGACGGAGGAGTTTAGACTAAATTTCTGGCCTCTTCGTATATAACCATTGCTTTTCATACTAAACTTGCGAACCCCGCCCATAGACAGTACATAGAGACAACTGGACTGATCATCCCCTACCCACTCGAGTTCCAAACAGGAAGTACCTGTTGGTCCCAGAAAGCCGAAGTCCCATAGATTTGTATTGAAAAAAAAGTTATTACTCAGTCATTCTGTTTGTCAGAGTAACCATTCTAGCTCTGGTACCTCTTTTTAACATGTTCTTGCTAAACCTTTTTTTTGTATTCGAGATATATTTTCTTTATCGCTAGTTATTCAAGTTACACACTAGTCAATCAGATGCCTCAATAAGAGCGTGTCGTGCCCGTTGGCCCCACCTCAAACCTTATATTTGACTGATAGATTTTTGGGCCAATCACTGCTTGCTGATGTCGTCTGGTCCCAAAATGGCGAAATCGGGCGATATCCATACATCCAAGAATGGCGACTGAATTGATCCGATTCATTGGAAGCCGAGGTGACAGCCTCGTTTTGTCCATCTCTAGTCATGTCAACAGCCACACCTCAAACGGCTTTTGTTCTTCAGAGAGCCTTTCTTTCAAAGCAGTCATTTGCTTTCTGATACTGATCACTTCTGTTGTACAAACATGAATATTTGTTCCAAATATTAATAAAATAAAAACAAATAATATATATATATATATAAACAACAGTGAGAAACAGAACAGTGCTCTATTGTGTTAGAGGTTTCACAAAAAATTCTTTTCAACCTATTTAAGGCACATAAAACCATCCCACTCATGAAATCTGTGTTTGCCTTATTGTGATATGCACTGCTTCTTGTAAAGGCACTCATGCACTTGACACAACTTGACCAATTACTTCCACATTTCTGTGGCTCAGTTCTGCTTTGCTGTGCTCTACCCAACACTTGTGCTTTGATATTCTTACTACTTTCCATCATGTTTTGACACTTTTGATACTTTAGCCGCTTGGTAACATGTTGGGTTAAAATGCCAGGTCACACAACACAACTGTTTCCTAGAAAAAAAAAATATGTAGTGTTTAACCCTTGTGCTATCTTATGGGGTCTAGATGACCCCACCCTTACATTTATGTGTGGTTCCTTCCATGACAAAAGTGGACAGGATTCCGTGTCTACCACGGAACTAGTAGCTGCGTTTCCATTAACTCTGAAATTTTGCTAATTTGATTTTTGATAAAAAATTTTCTTAACTCGCATTTATCAAGACAAAAAAAATGTTTTGCGCTTAGAGGTGGTGGTTTTTGGGGTGTATCAAAATGGAAATTTTCCGCAAAACTGCATTGGGAACACTTTTATAAAATTATATGCGCCTCTTGGTATGAAGTTTCTGTTCTGAGCGCTGCACAGCGGGCGCCACAAGAGCTCCCACAACATCACAGCTTCTTATAAGCTACATATCATACGAAATCTGACAGCTCCTCCGTAAAACCAACAACCAAGATTTCATCTTCATTTGTAACCGCACCTTTGCAGCCTGAATAAGACGCAGAAGTCTCCTTTTAGGACGAGCGCGAGTGACAGAAACTTAAATGGATCTTGTTGTGTTTTCAAACAGAAAAAAGAGTCAAGCTGCTTACTTGATAGAATGACTGTTTTTAATAATGCTGAACAGGCTTCTCATGTGCATCTGCGACTGTCAATGGACTAGCTGTGCTGCACGAGTGTGGGGCGTGCACCACAATGCCTCTACGTCACCCAAATCCTTCCTTTTAGTGAATCAAAAAAAAAAAAATTCTTGGTCTCATCCATCACCGTGTTTTAAATCAGTGGTCCCCAACCACCGGGCCGCGGATTGATGACGGTTTTGTGGATCCCTTGCCACTGGGCCGCGGCGGAACTAATAAATTATACCTTTTTTTTTATGAGATGGAAATCTTTTATTTTAAAAATCGACCAGATTCTCTCGATTAGCTTGAGCACTAAAAGTAGTGTGAAAAATGGATGGAAAAAGTTTTTACGTTTTTAACCACTCTCGGGGCGTGGTAGAATCCTCATGGGTGGACCAGTCCACAGCCACAAAAAGGTTGGGGACCACTGTTTTAAATGATTTATCGCTTGAATTGGTTTGTGCTTTATCGCATAATTAGGATTTAATGGAAACGGTGTTATTGTGAAACTTTTTTTTTTTCAAAATACCTAGAATTTCGATAAAGTTTGGTGCATATCTGTAATGGAAACCAGCTAGTGAAGTTAAAAAAAATCCTTGGGAAAAAAAAAAAGTTTAGCACACTGTCTTGTGGGGTCCAGATGACCCCTCTGTAAACATTTACATCAGGATAGAACAAGGGAGAGCACAAGGGTTAATCGGGACTTATTATTTGGCTTGGTCTGGTCTTCTCTGACTTGCATATTTGCATCATCACCCCTCACACAAACAGACTTTTGTACCAACTAGCCATTCAGACTATCCCCAGATATTTTGCCCAATCTGGAGTTAAGGGTAAAAAATCTGGCAAAAAGTGTTTTTTTGTGTTCTCGGCTTAAAATTCCACATCTTACTGTTTGTAAATATTCCCAGTCTGATGCAACTGTTTTAGTCTGTTGCTTGAGTTTGAGAAATTGCAATACACTGAATTTCTTTTTAATTATTATTATTTGTTTCACACAAGCCTTACCAAGTTAATTTAAACGCTGCTGATCAGGCCTGTTAGACTAAACACTTTTTTTTGTTTTTTTGTTTTTTTTTTAACCGAAGAGCAGCAAAAAAAAAAAAAAGTCTGGTTAAAGTTCAAGATAAGATTGTATATCAGTTTTGTGACTTTATTGTCCACATTTGACCCGTCCCCGGGGGAGTGGTGGACTGCAGTCACAGCTGCACTCAGAAACCATTTGGTGGTTTAACTGCCCCCAATATTACCTTGGTGCTGAGTGTCACACATGGAGGCATTGGGTCCCACTATATTGCACCTTCACCCTTCTGCAATATTAGGTCTGAAGTTTCTAATCTTCCTGTTCACAACGGAGTTAGCTTCAGCTCAGTGGGTTGAACAGCATGTCCTCAGATCAGGGGAGTTCAAATTCTAGACCGCATTGTCACTGTATCCATGGGCTAGACACTGAACCACGTTGACATGAATTATAAAACACTTTTCTGAAATACTAGTAAGAAGAGTATAGCATAGTGCTCTAAAACTTCCAGCTTGGTGATCTGTTTTTTTTAAGATTGGGACTTGATGCCAGAATCTACAATTTTTGAAAAAAAAATATATCAAAGATATTGACCACTTTTAATGTAAGAATTTTGAGTTTTACTAACCTAGTTTAAAAAAAAAATATTTATGAATGACAAATATTTTCCATTTTGGATTTTTTAAAATAAATTTTATTTGGAGCTAAAATTTTGATGTCCTTCAAATGGGAAGAAGAAATGCAACAAATGTTGCTTTTCTGGAGTGATGTAGTTGTGTTTGTGGTCTTCTAATAGGAGACAAGCTCTTTGAATTACATTACACAGTTTGTGGACTGCATCAGCCGACTTTTTCCACCTGCTGATGTCCCATTAAGTGTCCACCTTATGGTATTTTTAACCCTTTGGCACCAGATCTTAAGCTTCAGTGTTTACATTCCTTTGACTATCATTTCTCTTCAACATAACATATTCCGAAATAGAGAAAAGAAGCTTTGTGTTGATGTGCAACATTGTACAACATACTGCTCTTACACATAAATCAGTTGATTCTGTTACAGAGAAAAGTGGTTTTTCGCTGTTATGCAACACTTCATGTTAGAAATGTGTCACACATGAGCATAAAGTTGATATGAAAATCTATTTATCTTTGCATCAAAATCAGATGATCCACATTGATCACATAAAGAGTTTAGATCAAAATCTTTTGATCTATTTTAAGAGTGTTCCCAGTGGTCTTTAAATTATAGTTATACTGATTTCTGCCACACAAAAAAAAAAAAAAAATTCTGTGTGAAGATACCAAGCACCACTCCCCATTGCTGAGAGCAGAGAGGAGGAACCTATGCCCCCCCATTGATTGTGTTCACTGGACATAGCAATCCATCCCCTCTCGTGTTCCAAATAGAAAGTATCTGCCAGTTCTAAGTAGTTAAAATCCCATAGACTTTTACTGAGAAATTCTCAGTAGATATTTTAAAGATATTTTTCCTTATTTCAAGTTGTAAACTGACCCACAGATGCCTCAGTAAAAGCATGGGCTGTTTGGATAACATTTGAACGTTTGATTAACAGCTTCCGAGCAGAAGGGTGTGGACTATGAACAAGCTCAATCATGATTGGTGACAATCCCTGTCAACTGGTTTCAAACTGGGGGCAGCAGTTCAGGAAGCTACAGTGACGGCTTTGGCCTGATTTCGCAAGGGCCGGAGGTAAGGCATTTTTTTCGTCTGCTTACGATTCACAGCAATGTGAATAAAGAAATACTCAAATGCAATTTTAAGCCTAAATATATGTCCCCCATCATCATAAAACAATGCCATAAGAACATGTTAACAACACAATTTTTATCAGAGTGATCAAAAAGTAACATCTTTATAGATATGGATTTTTCCAAACAGGTTAAGAATAAACTGACGTTTTACTTTTCCCACAAGAATATTTATAAACCCTGTAATGCCTAAATACAAAGGATTTATGTGATGTGCTATTAGTGTTATAGTTAATAATTTTATATCATAAAAAAATAAATTTGTACCTTTGAAAGGGTGTGAATAATTCTGTTTTTCACTTTATTTAGTTGTAGTTTCATCCACTCCTCATAACACACATCTGGTCTTGTGTTTCTTTTCTCTGCTGTACTTTAGTAAAAGCTTCCATTAACGTCACCTTCTTACCAGGAGAGGGAAGATGGAAAGTGTTGTTAAAAATAAGTCAAATTACTCACAAAAACAGCTGCACGTCTGCAAAATTAACAGGAAAGCTTTTCATAACAGGATGCCCGTCTGACAGCTCTGCAGTCTGCCTCCTATCACTAGTGTCCTTATCACCGCAGACATATTAGACGTGATGTAGTCTACGGGTGCACTGGAATGCTTCACATCCACTGACTCTGTCGACACTCCATCAGCGCGTTCACTTTGATCCTGACTGAGCATCTTTATCTCCCTGTCACACTTTAAAAACATGACAGATGGTCATACAAGCAACAATTAGAGCTATGAACTAAGTGTTAATAGTTTCTGAATATGAGCTTTTCACTGTCTTGACACGTCTTGCTATTTTTCTGAGAGAGGTTTTTACAATTATGTGCATCTGTCTTCTGCTAGGCTCGCTAAGTTCCCTGTTTGGCACATGACTTCTTTCGGCGCCACACGAGGTGCAAAACGAGGCCCGGGCCGGGCAGGGGGACCAAATAAGATTTGTCACATTGGTCGAAAAGGAGAACCTGTGCACAAGACAAAGCTTAGAATGATTTATAGGCCTTATTTCTCAGAATGGTAAAGAAAAATGAATCACGTTCCCACCTGACATCACTGCTCAGCGATGATGTATGACAAGCTGCCAGGGACAGACAGTGAGCTATCTATGAAGTGCTCGCTGAAGTGCTCTTTCCTCAGATAGCCTGACCTGGGTGTGCTGCCTTGCCAGATGTCGTCCTCTGGATGGCGCACTGGGGCCGGCCCCGTCCCCTCCCACTCTACACCCACCGACTCCTACTTTCCCACCTGGTTGCTCGTGCATTGGCTTAATGACTTGGGGATAACCTGCCAAGTAGATGGAAAGTGATGGAACACAGGCTCCTCCTGTCAGCGAGCAGGGATGTGTGATGTGTGGACGAGTGACAGCCGCAAAGTAAACCCAGTGTTGTGTCCAACTTGTCTTACAAGACGAGGCCGTGCAGTGCAAAATGCATGCAAGAAAAAAAAGAGAATTTATTGAAAAGGGTTTTGATTTTGTCTGCATACTTAAAGACCAATGAAAATTGTGTATTTAACATGTTCTTGTAGAATTTTTCTTATGGATAATTATGCTTAAAATTGATTTTCTAAGTATGTCTTTACTCAAATGATTGTCAATTTGGAGTAGTCTGAAAAACTGTCTGAAAAAGTGGTCTTAAAGACAGAAACAATTTTTCCTTACAGAGTTGACCGTATTAACTGGAGAAAATGCCAGCTATAGTGGCTATTGCTTCAAAAACATAATTTCTTTGCTAATTGTCCATATTTTTTGTCTTGTTTCATTTGCAACACTCATTTTAAGCTGTCTCATGTGTTGTAATTTAATTTCTGCTTTATAGAAAAACAGTATTTTTTATTTTCTAACAGCACAAAGTAAAACTGTAAAGAAACAAGATGGTGCTAAAAGGCTAAAATCATCATCATAACCGGCTTACATAGAAGGACAGATTACCTCCTTGACCTTTCAGAAAACCCCTTGCCCACTAGGTGGATTATATACTTTTATTTATACGTTTAAACTCAGAGTATCTTCTTGTTATGAATATTTAACAAAAAAGTGAAAGCACATTTGTTTCCATAACTTTTTCATAGCTGGAAACATCAAATTGCTAAAAAGACAGAATGTAAAATAAATTAATAAAACAGGATATCTTAAAAAATATATATATAACAGGTCATCATGCAAGGCCTTCTCTTTCTCTACTTTTTCTTCAAATGTTCTCAAAATGCATATTTTCTTGATGAAATATCTTGCAGTTCCAGGTATACTCAAAGCTGCTTTAAAATGACCTTAAGAACATACAAAGGTTTGTACAAAAGCATATACAAGGCAATGAAAAAATTAAAAAGGAAAAAATAGATTACTTTTTTAGTTCTGTCATATACGTAAGGCAGGGGTGTCCAACTAAATCACAAAGGGGGTCGAAATTCAAATCATACCCCAGGTCACGGATAAACAGGATAAACATTTATTGAACATTCTTAGTTTAAATTTTTAAAAACATAACTTTTTAAAATTACTATGAACAAAAGCAGGGAGGTATATTTCTCCAGAATAAATCAACTTGAACCTTAAATAACTTTCAATATTTTACTCTCCATGAAAACTAAATAAGCACAAAATAACATGGGGCAATTAATAACAATAAAATAATATGATCTGGAGGGCCGGATATGATTACCTGGAGGGCCGGATCCGGCCCCAGGGCCTTAACTTTGACACGTGATGTAAGGGATAATGCTCGACTTTGTGTATCGTACATTGATTTCTGATAATGCACACCTTGAAATGCGTTATCCCGCATATACCATTGCAAAATATATAAATATGAAATCAATTATTAGAAATTTAATCGTGTTACCTTTTAGTTTTAAATAGTTTTTTATTAATAAAAAGAAAGGTGTCATGGTGACAGATATAGAGCCTGTGTCAACCCCACTCTGCAGCAGTGGAGGTCAGTGGGATGTTTCCATATGGTTGGGATTTAAACAAAGTATCAGTTAAGAGAGAAAGTTCACATCTTTTTGTTTGTTTTTCTAAATAGTTAAATTCCTCCAGTGACACCTCCTTATATTTTATCTACGCCTATATTCTCTTCTCTTTCTCTTCTTTAATGAGTCTTCAAAATGATCAAATTCACCAAACAGGTTAAAGAAAACTATTAATCCCTTATGTCTTTCTGATGAGATAATCTGGTATAAGTTATGTCCATCTTTGCTTTTTCTTGAAATTTCTTCTTTAAATGTGCATTTTCACATTTTTAAATCCACACCCTGCAGCCAATCAGAATCGAGTATTCACCTGGATCTTGGCATAAATGTATTTCTTGTCCATCCTGACCCATCCAGCTGGGATTATACTGAAGCATGGTGCGTTGCTTCATCTGAAAGTATTGATTCACCTGAGTATACCCTCTGATACCTGAGTCTCCACAGTCCTGCAACACGGGAGGTGAAATTTGAGGTTGTTGTGTAGTCTTGATTGCCAGATTTAGAGTTTGCATAGCTGCAACTCTTTTATTTTTGCATATATTTGCAGTTTGCGTTGTTGTCTTTGGGTCATAACAGAATGAAGGATGTGTGAGCATCGTGGTAAAATGTTCCTCCGTTTTTCTTAAAGGAAGTCTACCTTTGTTGAGTAATGTTGTGCCAGTGATTATTAAGGGAAGCATTTGTTTGCGTGCTCACCTATAGCTTTAGTGCCAGCAACTATGCAGCCAATCAGAGCATGGCGAGCGATGCCTCCCCCATCAATGTCAGTCGTGACACAGTGACATTAACTGTGATTGTTCTTTCCCATAGGTCAGGTTAAGCCCTTATTGCCCTGTATAATAATGTAGACATTAGCGACGCTTGATTGAATGACTAGTCCCCCTGCTGTTGTGCTTAAACGTGCACGTGTCCAGGAAAAATGAGTCCCCTAAAATCCCGGAGCAATCACCTGTGTCTTGGTTTCACTCTCTCCCACAAAAATAAATAATCTTTTCTCTTGACAGCAACATAATTAATAGTGATGTTTATCAGGTCCATTTCAACAGACCCTCTTAATCTAATTTTGTTTCCACTCCGCGATTTGTAAATTACCGCAAAATGACTTGCCATTTACCACTGTCTCTCCCTGCGACAATAGCAATTTTTCTTCCCCTGTAATTCTCTGTTCCTGCAGCTCTCTTAGCTGAGAATTTCTTTAGAAAAAAATCAACAGCTAAAACAAAACACTCATTGCTTCTTTTCTCTTCTTCTTCATCTTCCTCCTCTTTTTTCTCCCCCCTTCAGCTGCTCTCCAGCTCCCTTACTCCCCTTTCTGCTTTTCTCTCCAATTTATTCTGGACCGCTGAGACTCACTAACACATTAGCAGGTTTACAGCTTCCCCAGGACACATTATGAGCACTGATCTAAAATGTCAGTACTACAAATGCCTTGTCCACCTTCTATTATTTGCCATTAAATGTTAAGCGTTTATATTCACACAGTGTTGCGCTGACATTTGAAAACAAGAAATGAGTTTGGCCTGATTTGGAGGACCACAACATATCATTTGTGAACTTGACAATTCCCCCACGTCTTCGTAGGTCTGTTTTCCTGAAGTTCCTTTCTGGGGAATTATCAAAGAGAAAAGCTAAATATAATGCTTTGGAGTTTTCTTTTTCATAAAAATTGTATTTTAACATCCTAATGGGGGGAAAATGTCGCAGCAGCTTCCGTAAAATGGAGACATTATGCTCCAAATGTCAAAGGAAAAGTCTGCTTCTGACTCGGAAATGTTTGCAATCTGCTTCTCAGCGTGGGGGCAGCGAAAATGTAAATTGCTCAAAGGATGCTGTTGTTACACGATGCTTAGTTGATATTCTGGGCACTTTTTTGTGGCACTCTTCCATTCAATAAGGCTTTACAAAAAAAAAAACTCTAAAAGATGTTGATGGTTACTTTTTGCCATTGCTCAGGAAATTAACAGAAAAGACATTTCCCTGGTCCTCACTTATATTTTGCAGAGGAAGTGGCACACAGCCAACAATAATGGAAGTCTTGCCTACCGCTTTTTCCGAGAGAATTAATGAGGCGAAGCGAAATGTTTGAGCCAACCTCTTGGCCTAAGCGGCGAGCAGGGGCTCGACCTGACTACCATTCACAATGTCAACTAGGTGGACTGTCATTTTATACATGCCACAGAAGACTGATGGAGCCCAACAAAAGGCCACCAAGTAAGAGAAAATACAATTAGCAGGCTCGTTGGACAGGGCAAGAGGCGGCCATTTATTTAAACTGCTGGCTGACAGCTAATACTTTGCTGACACCAAATTTCTGTTCCACTCGGCGAATGTGGGACTTTAAATCTTTACGTAACATATTTGGATCTGACCTCTCTTCTCTGTACATTTATAAACTGCCTTTATGTACTATAGGATCTTCATCTTATGGAGAGGCGCAGCCTCGCTGTGACAGCAAAATAATTAATGAGTCCCTTAAATCTTGTTCCATGTAGAACGATTATACGATTCAAACTTTAGTGGAAAAAGTGTTTTTTTTTATTTATTTTTTTTTTATGGGAAAGTGGTCGGTGGTGCAGATAAGAGTGATTTATTCCATATTTGTTGCTAATTTTCTGGGGAAAGCCTGTTTGTCTGGGAAGATGATTCCAAGAAAATGAATGAAAAGTAGGAGCAAAATAAATAGTAAATAGATTATTATTTTTGGGAAAGCTTAAGAGGACGGAGGATTTGGCTGCTCTAATGTCAATAAGTAGTGTATTTTTTAAAGGTGCACCTGAGTGTTGCGTTTTCAAAATTAGTTCATGAGACGCTCCAAACAAAAAGGTGCATTAACCTGGTTCTTTGGTTGTTTTTAACGGCAATGTGACGTCACTGATTTCACGAAGTATAAACCTGTTAAACACTAAGACTATTTATAAATCAGGTAACGCTTTATATTAAGGTGTGCTTGTTAAGTATTAATAAGA
>NC_050521.1:12274572-12277551 GCF_002922805.2 Oryzias melastigma | reverse complement strand
CGTTACCAAATTGTTCAAACGCAATGCATTGTGGTCTATATGAACCAGTCTAGTCTAGTGAGCATCGAAAGACTTTTTTTTTCACAGAGACATCTGGGAAAATTATATTATATAGTGCATTATGTAGTGAAGGAATTCTGACACAACCACAGTCTACAACACAACTACAGGTTAGCTGTGTTAGAAGTGCTAGCCACATTGGCATTAACAACACTTGTAATTCCAAATCTTGTTTGTGACATGTAAATAAATAAATGAATATAAAAAAAAACATTGCTAAAACAAGCACACTGTGACACCCAAGCTTGGTGGTAATACGTGAAAAAAAAAAGTCTGACATTGCTACACATAAGACACATTAAACGTGTGTATTGGTAAGAGTCTGGAAATACAATATGTAACACAATACTTGTCTCACGATATGATGCATATTGCGATATACCCTAAGTATGTACCAGAACAATTTCAACGTTTTATTAAAAAAAAAAACCTTGACCTAAATATTACTATGCCTTTCATGGTGATAAAATGGTAAAATTAATGTTATTTAATGATCACAACATTAAGAACTGCACCTGTATCTGACACCCAAGTTCATTTTACCCAACCAAATTCATGCTGCTTTTCTTTTGGCAAATCAAGGAATATTTGTTCATAAATTGAACAGTCAATATTTTTAATTACCACAACAAAATATTTTTCAGTATGAGAAAAAAAAAAAAAAAAAAACAGAAGGAATGTGCTTTAGCCAAGAAGGTTCTACAAGTATGACTGAGTAAATAGGGTGCTGTTAATTTCCAACATTGGTAAATTTAGCTTACTATTTAAGTCGTTGTTGTTGTTTAAGTGCGGTGTAGTGTTCCTCAAAAATGTTAAGCGTGCTGCTAGCTAGCAGTCGAGGGTTTATGTGGGTCAAAAAAGTAAGACACTTAACTATGTTTGCTCATAAATAATTAATAAATATAATCTTGTCTGCATTTTAGATCAATACAAGTATTCCCAAATTAAATATTGCAATATTAAGCACTCTGGATTATAATGGGCACTGTTTTTTTAAGAAATTAAATTTAAATACACCTTTCAAACTTTGTGTTTTTTCCAAACAGTGTTTGAAAGTGTTCAGCTTTAATTCATGAGGTAAAACTGAGGAGTTTTAACAAGAGACAGCTGTAGAGCAGTTAAGAAGAGAGACAGACGTGCTTCTGCGCAGGTGTGTGGGCATCCACTGTGGACGAGCAATTGGATGAAATCTCTCGGGGGGCTGCGATGCAGCCAAACAACAGTTTGTCAGAGCAGAAATGAAAAGGAGCAAATTAGCTTCCTCTCTGCTGTTTCTCATTCAAACTCTGTGATCTACTACCCCCTTACAGCAATGCTATAAAGCATGCTCAGGAGGTTTTCATCAACAGCCACAAGTGCTACTCAATTTATAGATGCCATGTAATTGTACTACATCCTCTTAATTGATTGTACTAAACTTATTGGCTTGAATATAGTTAACCTCTATGTTGCACACAGTGATCTTCACCTTAAAGATGTTAAAAGGGTATATTTACCCAAGAAATCATGTCTGTTAGTGGAAGAACCGACGGGATGAAGGGTTCATTCTGAGAGGAAAAGGTTACTTCCAGGAAATCCAAGGTTGTTGTTGCTCGCCTCGATCAAGCGGCAGAGATCCTTCCAGGAGCAAAGCATGTAATGGTGTGTGAAGTTAAAAGAGATCTCAGGATAACCTCTAAACCCACACAGGTCCCTCTGCCTCTTTCTCTCTCAACAACCGTGCACCTGGCAGGGCTGCAGAGACAAAGTCACTTCAGTTCCAAGAAAATTAGATTGCCAGCGCAGAGAATCTTTTAAAAACAGAGTTTTCTTTAAGATTGGTGAGTTTCGTTACCTTCTCCATATGTCACATTCAAATCCAAGTCATTGATTGGTCTATGTTCGACATGGTGTAGCTGGCAACATCCATGCGGTTTGTACATAGAAACAGGTAGACAGCTAGTTCCCTGTGCAGCAGGTTTATTAGTTCAGACAGGAACTAAGAACAGCTAAAAGTCCACATAGCTAAATCAGGGTCAGACAGGCAGAGGTCAATCATGAGCATGGGAGCATCAAAGAAGAGACTAGAGTAGTCATGGTCCAGACGAGGGTCAGGGCAGGCAGCAGGCAATCAGAGATAAAGTAGAGTCAGAAACAGAAGATCAGGTCCAGATAGAAACACTCGGTAAGGCAGGCAGGGTGGCACAAACAATACTTCACACTGAGTGAGGCTCTGTGGAGTGCTTAAATGTTCTGTGGGTGATTGGCAATGAGTGTCAGCAGAGCAGTATCTAGATAGTGCACACCGGGGCAGCTGGGAGATGAAGTGCATTCAGTACTTTGAAGACTGCTCCCGCCGATGACCAGAGGGGAAGACAGAACCCTGACAGAACCTAAGATCGAAAACCTGTGTTGCAACGCATAAACACAAGAGCTTTAAACATAGAAGCCCATAGTGCGTATTTACATAGACTTTCCATTGAAAGTAGCCGCTTGAACACATATTGCTGAGGTTGGTGTGAATGTAAATATATACATGCAAGTATTTTGAGGTTGGAAAAATATCATTTTAATATTTAAAAAAATGTAAAAAGTTGGATATTTTTGTTTACTTCTTGCACATAAAAAAGATTAAAAAGTCTCTCTCTTTTTTGCCATGATTTTTATAGAATTTAGATTCTGTAAGTCTGAGTAACTAATTCAAAAGAAACTGGTTTTTTTTTCATTTGACTTTATTAGGCAATAAAAGCAAAAAAGGTGTGATTTTATTTCACATCTTGAATGGTGAAAATTTAATTTGGCTCTAAACATGACACAAAGCTTTTGGAAAATGTTTACTTTTTTAGTTTTAATCTTTTTTCTAAAGAGTTGAGCCTCAGAAAGAAGAGCACGATGATACAAACTTACTTGGAGAAACTGCTTTTAAAGCAAACGGAAGCA
>NC_050521.1:12269357-12274522 GCF_002922805.2 Oryzias melastigma | reverse complement strand
TGTAGGTTAATGTAACATCTAAAATAAGTGGGTTAAACTGAAAATACAATACATGCTCTGAGACAATGTGGTTTAGGTATCATAAATGTCTGCTATCCAAAAAAAAGTCACGCAAAGGTTAATTTCTTGTTGTTGTGGTTTGTGTTTTTGCTAAAACAAAATGCAAAACACTAATTTCTTTTGATTTAATCAACCTTAGTTAACATCCTATTATCATTCTCCTCGCCAGACATCCAGAATGAGCGACTCACGAGGTTTGAAGTTATTAACAGGCTGATTTACATGTCCCATGGTGATCTTCTCACAGCGGGGCACTTAATCCAGCCCTTTAGGTGTCTACTTATGTGCTTTTATGGATGATGGAGTCATCACTGAGCCCACGTCTGTGACACCTACAGCCTTTGCCTTTTTTCCATTTGCACCTTCTTCTTAGGTACAGCGATACACAATTTTCACACTAAAGCCTTTTATAATGACAACGAGAGAGGTTTCTATTATTTATATAGGTAGAATGGTTATTTAAAAGCACCTGGGTCCTTTGACATTTCAGTCTCCCTTAGTTGTTAGATCTCTTATTTCCTTGCCAGCTGAGCTGAAGCATTATTTCAGAAGTGCATAAGTCTGCGTATGCGTTTGGACAGTGATGCGCTGAACAAAAACACGGAGCAGCATGCATCTCAAGTAGTTCCGGTCCCTTTTTTTTGCTCAGCGGTCGCTTCCCCAAATGAATGTTTGCACAGTATTTATTAGCATTAAACCCACAGTGTTTTCTCCCATTTGCATGTCACAGGCAGGGGTGATTATCAGGGCAAAAAAAAAGAAACATAAAATGTAAGAAAAGTGGATATAGATGGGGGGAAAAAAGCTGGAGGTAAAAAAAAATGTAAAAGTAGGTTGTGTGGGCGGTGGCAAAAGTCTGAAAAAAAAATCATTTTCTCTCAACAGGGCTTCGCTTAATAATCCAACCATTATCTTCTGTTTCTCTGCTCACTATCGGGCCTCAAACTGTGGTCCTTTGCAATCTTGCCATCATCAGTGCAGACAGCCAGATAGAGAGAAGAAGAAGAAGCAGCAGCAGCAGCAGCGAGGCTGGCAGAAGTTTAAGGCGTTTCAGTGAATGGTTGGCCGGGCACCTCACTGTAGGATACCAGAAAGATAATAATGTGTGGAGGCAAGCAAAAGCCGTGTATGTCTTGCAAAGGAATAATTGCTACCCTTTCAAGAGCCATTTCTTAATTGGCCTGGCTGTTGTTGAGGGTAACTTGGAGAGGAGACATGTGAGAGAAAGACTGAGAGAAAGAAAGTGTTAAAAAAATAGAAAAAAAAATGGAGATGGACAGAGGAGAGTAAAAGTCTCCAGCTCACAAAGTTGGTACATGTATGCATGCGTGTCTGTGTCAGGGGGGCGGGTGTCAGTATCTGCCTTACCGGCACCCCTGTTATCCTCGGAGCAGTAGTCATGGAACTGCTCTTCAACTGCAAGATATTTCACACACAAACACACACACACAGGTAGATAGATGGACTAAACACAGGCAGGCAGACACAAGAGCACACACACACTCAAAGCAGACAAACAAGCCCAAAGGTGCAAACCGTACATGTTACGTCTTTTGACAGAGTAACAAACATTAAGATCTCTTTTTCTTGGTTCACACCACAACATCACACTTACACAAACGGAGTATTTTGAAGGGTTTTTTTTTTCTTAAGAAAAATCCTCAACCTTCTTTTAGCAAGTTACAACATTATTCTGTGCTCTGCCAAAACCAAAATTCTATTTGTTTGTTTCAATAGCTGCAGAGACCGTCATGGATTTCTGTGTTTTCAGCCTTCAACATCAGATCCTTCCGCAAACAGACAGAAAAGCGTAATTCTTCTACCGCAGAGCCCGGCAAACTGCATGTGTGTGTATTTTTCAGAAACTAAACAGAAGCCATATTTGAAAGTTTCCTTAAAAGTATTTTCAATGCCACTATAACCACAATTATTTACACTGGGAAGACTAGATCTGTTTCAAACAGGTTGAATGACTATTTATAGGTTGTGTTTTGATATAGAAAAAAAGGAATTATCTCATTTTTGGGTAGTTTTTCAAGTTTATTCTGCCCCAAAAAAGTAAAATCTGTTTTTAATTCTCTAGAGTTTCAAAGCTTTCCAGCTTGCCCTCATTATGTTATTTTTATTTTTAAACCACTGAATGCTACAATAATTGACTTAGAGAATTACTGAGTTGATTGTCTGAACTTTTTTATGTGTGCAATTCTTGTATAGATTTCTCACTGTTGGTGATGTCTGCTTTAGGAAATATGACCTAACTATGGATTCAAATGTACAGTCTCCTGAGCTTTAAACCACACAAACGTAAAAAAGACAAATTCCATTAGAGAGCTCCTTTGAAGAGGTATTGACTCATTGCCACATTGAAAAACAGATGCTGTCTGACACCCGGAGATCAGAGTTGTTACTCACTTCAAAGGTTATAAACGTGACACACTTAATTTACCACTGTTGTATAATGAGCTTTATGGCAACCTGAATGCAGAAGACGAGGAGGGGGGGGCTATTAATGACAGGAAAAGTAAAAAAATGACCTAAAAAAAATGGAAAACAGATCCTAAATGTTGCCAAATTTGAAGAAATGAAAAGTTTACGAATGCAAAAACAAAAACTTGTTAAATGACCAAGAGATAAACAATAAAAAGAGAAAATCAAAAGTAGGCCTATACTAACCAAAACCAGGTTTGCGTCCGCCTAAATGTAAACCAACAGGAACACACATGAAAACTTTCAGCAAATTCCTGGACAATTCTGTTATATTTATTTTGATCGGCCGGGTCCCTGATCAGCCTCGTCATCTTCACCTGGACTGAACAGCCTTTTAGTCTCAATTCTACGCTGATTTGATGTCTGTTTGTTGTAGTTGTCATCATACTCCAGGTTGTATCTAGTTTTTTTGTTTGTTTCTGACCAAGCTACATTCCAGAACACTAACCCAAGCCTCAACCCAGCTGCACCCCAGGACCCTATACCAAGCCCCAAGTAAACTACACCCCAGAACTCTGAACCCAGCCCCAACCCCGGTAAACCACAAGACCCTCAACCTTAACCCAGCTACACCCCAGGACCCTGAACAGATCCCCAACCCAGCCATAACCCAGGACCCCGAACCAAGCTTTTACTCAGCCAAAAACCAGTATCCTGAATGAAGCCCTAACTCAGCTACAGTTTTGCACTATGACCCAATACCCGACTCAGCTACATCACTTGACCTTGAGTAAAAAAAATGACTATAGTAAAACCATCAGGCTTGTGTTTTTGACTGGCAAAACAAACTGCATCCACTGCTGCTTGGCTTAAAAACAATGATGAGGGGTTGTCTTTTACTGGTATATAGTCAATTGGATTCTTAAGATGTGTTTATTGTATTTATAACACAGGCATGTATTTATTTAAAAAAAAAGAAAGAAAACACTAAGTTGTGATAATTAATATAAAAAAACAACAAAGTATATATATATATATATATATATATATATATTAATCTCTAAAAATAAAACAAAAAACAAAACTTTTAAAGTAAATCTCATTGGGATTTTGTAAGTCGTTTCAGCTCATTCATATTTTAGCTATTGCATTAGAGCTTGCTTTCTCTTTTCTATTTTGTCTGTAAGAATAAAAAATATATATTTTTTTGTTTTTGATCTTCCTTCTGTTAATTCTCACGCCGTGACTCTTTTCTGATTAGATGTCTCATCAGCATTGATTCAGCATTAGGTCGTGCATTACATTTTTAGAAGTTATAGATATTCTAACACCATTTTTTTTTTTTGTTAATTGCATAAAAATAGAAACGTGTCAAGAAAATGCAAAAAGAATGTCTGATGTGATCTCCCCAGACCTGAAAATTGAAATAAAACTGTCTTCTGTTGGAGTTTTGCTATAAATGTTCACTACATTTTCTCAACAAAAACATCTCTAAGTGCATCATTAACCCTGAAATGGGGTTCGATAATTCAAAACACGACAGGCAGAAAACCTCCTGAGGGCAAAAACAATGTGTCTAATTGCTAGAATGCTTTGTGGTTGCATATGGAAAGAGTACGACAAAATGTATAGAGTCCTCACAGGTTTTTCATTGTGCAGGTTAATAAAGTGTAACACCTCTCAGACACACGCAGACATCGAAGACGTGCACTCGACAGAAAATACTAGGAATGAATGCAGCATGAAAGAATTTTTTGGAACATGAGGAAAGACAGGCACTACTTTCTGCTTCACAATAAACAACAAAACAGTCCATCATGGCTACAAAATAGATTAAAATGTGCCAGTCCATGTCCTGAGGGTTGGGGACCCCTGATTAGCATCTGTGGCCCCATCGGACCAGTACAGGTCTGCAGCTCAGAGGTCGAGGACCCCTGATCTAATGGGAATAGACAGCACGTCAAAAACGACGAGTTGGGGACATCCAAAACGTCAAAAAGTGACCCGGAGGCAGCCAGTACCATGACGAGTTGGGGATGAGAATGTGCTGGACATGTGATCTTCCAATCAAAGGTTGACTGCTTTACCTATGCACCAGGCGTGTTCCAATCATCGGCATTCAGAACTGTTGCTTTTGTTACACCCCTGAAAACAGGGGAGAACGAATCGCAACAGTGATTTCTGCGTGTTCCACATGCAGGTGTTTATTGCAATTCAGTATTAACAAAAATAATAAACATTTAAACAGATTCTGCTGAGCAAGTGTCATATTTCAGAAAAATAGATCACAAACTCTCAAAATTAAAACATAAAAAATGTGGTGTTACATCTCCATCAAGCCTAAAATAAAACGATCAGGACACAAGATGGCGGTATGCATGTTCACTCGAGGCAAAACCATTACAAATTTCCATTCAAAATAAAACTGCCATACTTTCATAAAGTCCACTCCAAAGTAACACTAAAAAAACTATTACATGTTTCACAGCTTGTTTCTGGACAAAAGCATTAGAAATTGGTCGCCATTACCTGAAAACAGGGGAGAAAGAATCACGAGAGTGATTTCTGCGTGTTCCTCATGCAGGTGTTTATTGAGGAGGAACGGCGCGACTCCCCCTAGTGGCAGGTGAAGTCATAACCAATCGATCCCAGAATAATTTCCCAGACAAATCAATCGA
>NC_050521.1:12259607-12269289 GCF_002922805.2 Oryzias melastigma | reverse complement strand
CTTTTTAATATTTGCCAAAAAGTCACCATCATAAATATAAACTTAAAAATTCAATAATCTAAATCTGCCATACCCTCATTGTTGGGACATACCATCTATGGGGTGTACCATTCTGTTTACTTTCACGTGTTGCTACTCGAGTTTCTATGACTGTTTTAAAGCTCTACCAAGAAATAACCATGCAGCCATGGCGTCCCTCACAATTCACAGAATATCAACCGTTCGTAAGTTGATCATGGAGGAGAATGTCCAGGCGTAATTATCGGACACTAGGTCTTTCATATATCGGAAAAGAGCAATGAAAGAAAAAGCCTGGAGCAAGAGTTGCAAGATTCGCACTGCTTTGTCATTTCGCACCAAGCCTCTTCTAATTGTAGATGGTGGACATACGCCAGTATAGTCCTGACAGTCCAGTGTGGCACTTTTAGCTCATCCTTGAACATACAGGATATGCCAGGTGTGAAAGTAGCATTAGAGTTCACAAAGTTCATGCACTCTTTCTGAGTTTTTTTTGTTGTTTTTGTCAGTCAGGGAAAGAGTAAAGCTGCAGCGTTGGAAGGATAGAGAAGGTGGAATCATCTGTATTTGCTACAGTGGTCAAACCAGAAGTGATGACTCTGCGGTCTCACTGATTCAGATGGGCTGTGTTTTTGTGAGTAGAAAATAAACCTCCACTAAGTCTGTGTAGCATTTTTTTATTTTTTTTTACTAAATGTATTGTTAAAAAGGGGGTTTGAGCAAATTTTCTTATGCAGGCAGAGTGGAAATGAGAGGTTTTGATTGAGTGTCCGCGGAGGTCCCATCAGATGAGGCTTAGAGGAATAAAGGATTCATTTGAAGGAGGGTGAGAAAGATTACATACAGTCCTCACATCTATCCAAATCCCCTTCAAATCCCTCTACATCACACTTATCAAGCCGTGTGCAGTGCGCTACACTAACTCTCATTGGTCTTATCACAGGGCTACAATGTATCACGGTTGTCTCCTGGAGGTGCAACTTATTCCACAATATTTTCAGAGATTACACAGGCAAGTCTGACAGAGTCTGTGTGCACTTTTACTCCGTGCACGTGTTTCTGAAAATGCCAAACTGAAATCTCAGAGGGATTTGGAGAAAAAAAAAAGTCTCATGAGCGGTCGTCCACACAATCAGAACCTTTTCTGTGGAACAAAGAATGCATTATCAAGTAGTTCTACTTGAAATTTACCAGGAAACTTACTTACAGGAAAACAGTATATCCTCTTCATTGTAGAATATTCTATCCCACACTTGTTAAACAATGAATCACACACATATTGGTAAACACAGCTACACACGGCGAAGAGCCTGAGGCACAGCCTGTAGCATGGTTTTTGTCTTCAGGGCTCTTCAGTCAGGCCAAGGGTGCTTGGTCCAGGTGACTCATAAACCCACACCAAGGTGGTCATTATAATATGCAGATTTAATGACCAACATAATGAATTCAAATGGAAGAATTTTAAGCGGAGCACAACATCTGTGTGCCTGTTTTTCCATGTTAAAAGAAAAGGTTTTTAATTGTCCAAAAACCTTTTTGCTTTTCTTTGAGCACTTTTAGAATCGGCCTTGCTTCCTGCTCTCATTAATTCCATTGTTCCCATCTCACCTGGACTTCATTTAATCTAGAAAAACAACCAAGGAATATACAATCAGTTGTGATGCTAAAGAAGGATGCAACTGTGTTTTACTCCCAGATAATCCACTTTCTTCACCAGGAAAGGTCTCAAAGGCTTGATTTGATTAGCAAGAAAATAAAGGTTTAATTTTTTTTACCTAAAGTTTCACATTAAAGACTTCTGGATGTGAAAAAAAAGACCAAAACAAACCCAACTACCCTGCAGAAGCATAGACGACAGCTGTGAGTGGGGATAGTGTTGCCCAAAATAAGCCATCCATTGTCAGAACCTGCTGTATCACTTTTGGGTTCACAGAGTTGCTGGAGCCAATCCTGTTACTGTTCAGCGACATACATCATGGGCATGTGACATACACATTTATTCTCTGGTGTTCTGGTACTACTGCATGTCCACCACCTACAGTAGGAAGAGGCTGGATGTGGTGTAAATCTCGCAAATCTTGCTCCAGGCTTTTTTCTTTCACAGCTCTATTCCCTTATGAACGACAATTTCTCCTTTGAGATCAATTTTCCAACGGTTTACACTTCTGTAAACAAAAAGTACATTACTACTAAATCTGAGTCACTGATTGGTCAAAGTTCAACGTGCGTTTAATGGCTAAGCGTTTTGTACATAGAAGTGTGGTGCAAGTGATCCAAATGACTTTAGGCCAGTTGCTCTCACCTCCCATATAATGAAATATGCAACCACAGGTGCAGAATAAGATGTGTGCAGGTTGAAGATGCTGTGCTCTACCTTCTCCCCCGTGCACTCTCCTACCTGGATGTGAGAAGATGTGCTGTGAGACTACAGTTTTTTGATTTTCAAGTGCTTTTAATACAATATATCCCCACCTGCTCCAAACAAAGCAGACCAACATAACTGTTGACCCTCACCTCATTAGCTGGATCATGTACTACCTAATTAATAAATGACTGACCTCTTGACCCAGTATGTACCAGCCAGACCTCTCCGGTCATCAGGATCCGGCCTTTTAGCAGTTCCTAGAGTCAGAACTAAACATGGAGAAGCTGCATTCATCTTCTATGCTTCACAGATCTGGAACAGACTTCCAGAAAACATTAGATCAGCTGAAACACTGTATTTTGTGTATTTAAATCCAGGTTAAAGACTCACCTGTTCTCAGCTGAATTTGAATAATATGTATTCAAAAGTTTACATCTGCACTGTTAATCTATGCTTGATTTAAATTCAGTTATTTTTACTTTCTTTTAACTGTGTTTTAATGATTTACTATTTCTGTTTATTGTTTCTTGTAATGTTTTATTTAATGCACTGAATTGTCTCTGTACATGAGATGTGCTATACAAATACACTTGCCTTGCCTTATCTTGCAGACCTCAGTTCGTTATGTTGGGGAGAACTGTGTCACCAGTGGTCACCAGAAGCATTGGTGCTCCACAGGGAACTGTTCTCTCACCTCTCTCACCTAACCACGACACCACCTCACAAAATAAAAAAAAATAAATAAAAATAACAAGCCAGGGAAGGAGAAGGAGAACTGAGAGAAAAATCATGCAGCTTTACAAAGGTTCACTTTATTGTTGGCTTCACTTCTTTGACCCACTGAAATATTTATTTCAGTTCAGTCTGCAGTGATATGAGCGTTCTAGGCTTCTGCGTTCAAAACTCTTGCGTAGCTAGAAAAGTTTTTACAACCGTTTTTGAGATCTATGTACAAATCGTGCGGCCATTGAACGGGCATTACAATTAAAACAGGTTGAACTTCGACCAATCAGGGACTCCGATTTGGTAGATATATGGATGCTGTCACTTTTTATTCACAGAAGTTTCAATTATTTGAAAATTGATCATGAAGGAGAAATCAATAATTATGATTTGTGCCCGGACAGAATTATAAGACACCAAGTCTGTCATATATCGGAATAGAGCTGTGAGAGAAAAATCCTGAAGCAAGATTTGCTAAATTTCCACTGCTTCGACATTGCACCAAGAATCTCCCAATCAGGTGTCAGACATGCACTTGTAAACAGTAGCAAACAAAAAAGAAGCCCCTCCCTGCTTGTCCAGTGTGAACCATGCACTAAACACGTATTCAAGTACCCGTGTTTAGCACAATCTCGAATGTCCGTCTTATGTCCATCTTAGTGTTTGTAGCTTAATTTTTTCAATCTAACTGCAGTCATTCACATTTGGGAATGTGCCATTTATTGAGATGTCAGGCACAGAAAAACGTATTTTGGCTTCCTTCCTTCTTTATTTAAAATTAGTAAAATGTCTCTTTCTAGCGAATCTTTCTACAATCCTGATTTATTTTGGCTATCTAATGAAAAAGGTTTTATTCAATCACACCTGTTGTAAGCTTTGGGACCTTGCCTGTTGCATTTAATGTGCACATTTTGCAGAATTGTATTTCTGAAGTGATGCTAGAAGTAATGTAGAACATTTTACTCTTTTTGCTTCACATAAATTAAAGATTAAAATGCATTGTAGAACTCTTTTTTTCATTTTGTGAAACTTTTCTTCCAATAAGTTGAAAACAATCCTTCCAATGTATTAGATTTATGCGAGTCAGGTGTAGAAATACACGGGCGCTGGACGGTGTGTGAGATCAGACTCGGTTTACGTCCTGTCACTGGGCTGGAGTTGCAGTACATCATCATCATCATTATGTGATAGCAGCAGCAGCTGCAGCCGACAGATTTATGGGGGACTTTTTTATGGCACTAATACAAAGACGCTTGAAACTTTTCAGTGATTGTCAGCGGAGTTCAAACAAACTAGCAGATTGAAGGATTTCAACAAACTGTTGAAACTATTGAACATCTTGTTGCCATGGTGAGCAAACAGGATAACAGACTGATCTGCAGTGTACAAAGGAGCCTGCTTTTTTAGCCCACACATATGAATATTGTCAGTCTCCATCGATGGCTCCGGCTTCTCAAGGTTGGATCACTTGTGCTGCAGCTTTTTTTCTTTTAACCGTTTCTGCAGCTGTGTAATGTTAACGCATTAATAACTTCCTACTTTTGGTGCAGGTTCTGCTCTTTTCTCCCTTGTCCTAGGTCGGATTTTACTGGGAACGCTGTAATTGCATCAATTAAAAGACAATCTTAGTGGGAATAATGCACAAGTGATGGGAAGCAAGTTGTCTGTTGGGTTTGCAGGAGTGATTTGAGCGCCTTAAAGGGAAAAAAGGTTGCTTGTTTGGGTAAAAAGCTGAAAGGCTGAAAAAAAATTGCCACACTAACAGAAGCTGGAAAAAAAAGAAAGCAAATAAATAAAGAAAGAAAGAAATAGGTGCCTCGTGAGTAATACACAAGACCGGTGGGAGTTTGAATTGAATCTCCAACCTGGAGGACTTTGTTTATTTATTTATTTATTTACTTCCAGCATGCTATTTAAAGAGAGGACTAACACGTGCCACGGTCAAAATGAGGAAATCATTAGAGATGATGAGACAACGCGTGGGCGCGCTTTTCTTTTTCTTTTTTTTTTTTTAAAGGTCTGCAAAATTTACTGTTGTTCGAAAGGTCACTGTCTGGTGCCGGCAAGCAGCTGGGAGTTTTAAACGACCCTTCTTATCAAATGTTAATGCTGGTAGATCTGGCGTCGCATGCGCCAGCCGTGGGATGATGCCTTTGAGGTCCTGCAGGTTCCATAGAAACAAAGTCATTTCATTTACATGCGGAAATGTGACCAGCTAATTGCTTTTCCTGTGGAGCATCAAATATTAAGATGGTTTTTATGGTCGGGGCCACAATAAAGGACTGACATAGAAGGAGGTACGGTGGCCCTGAGTGGCAAATCACACAAATCAATCAATGCAAAAACAGATTGACGATCACAATTAAAAAGCAAAACAAATAATTGTAAAAACAACATTACATTTTAGAAATTAAAAGAAAATGTAAAAAAAAATAAAATGAATTAAACTGAAATGTTTGGGAAAATAAAAGTAATTTCCTGAAATCAAAATAAAATGTTAAAAATGAAGTAAAAACTAAAAAAGCCAGGAATTATGGGACATCACTGACTGAATGATGATATTTGATGTCTGATTTTTTTCAAATGCATCTTTAATATCTGCACACTAATAAGCATTTTTGATTAGTATGGAGCATATCCAGTATGACTTTATGCCAAATAACTTTCAGTTAAAATAATAGACAAGTGCCATCATGCAATCAGGGATGTCCCATATTTCTACCCATTCTGTAGAGATAAAAAATATTTTTTTAAAGAAACTATAGTTCCAACAATTTGACATGATGCTCAGCAGTGGGACCTCCTGTGGCACCCACTGTGCGGTGCTCAGGACAGCCACTTCCAACTGGTAAGAGGCGCATTTAATTTGAAAAAGTGTTTCCATTGCAGTTTTGCAAAATACGTCCATTTCGCACCTCCAAGTGCCAAAACTGTTTTTTTTCAGAAATTGTGGAGTTTCCATGAAGCAAATTAATTATTGCAAATCCAATTTGCACAATTTCATCGTCAATGGGATCACAGCTAGCGTGTGAATGTGCCTCTGAGTTTGACAACAACTCCAAAGCGCTTTGGGCCTTCTAAGAAGGTAGAAAAATGCTTTAAAAGTTTACCTTTTCAAATGAAATTTACTTTGCTTCTAGCGATACTGAATGTGCTCCGTACTAATCACAAAGCGTTATTGTTTGCAGACACTGAAGACACATTTGAAAAAACTCAAAAATGATCCAGTCAGCGATGTCCCATAGTATCTGCATTTTCCGGTTTTCTGTTTTGTTTCATTTTTTTGGAATTGTGTTCTGATTGCTTGAATTTTCATTTGATTTGATTCCTGAAATATCAGATTTAGAATATCAATCAAATCGTAAAAATGTTTATGATCTGATTTGATTTTTTTAATTGTCATTATGATCTTTAATATGTTTTTGTATTTGTTGGTGTGATTTGCACTTCCAGGCCACCGTAGGGAGGAGGGTGATGTAGAACCTCTATGAAAACATGGTTTTTGTAAGCTGTAAACTAAAAGATGGAAGGATGATAGTTTATTCTATTTGGGGGAAATAGTCTCTTTCACCATGTTCACAAACCAAACTGCTCAATAAAAGTCATTTCTTGTCTCTTTTTTAGAAAGCATGGATGAACGTGCAGCCAGACAGAGAAGAGCGAAATCCCAAATAAATGGTTCTCTGATGTTTTTTTCAGTGTGTGATAAAAAATAATTACAAGACAAATCGTCGCCTCCTAATTCTCATGACTCCTGGCTAAATGAAGCAACGCCGATTGCTGGGTAAATCCAGGCCACGTGAATATTGATGCATCTCTGCTGTAAACATTAAGAAGCAGACTGTGCCAATTACGCCGTGTGTTCGAGAGCCTCTGGACCACGAGGAAGATGGCACTTACTGCCTGTTTACCATCGCGAGGCTGATAACGTGATGTGACGGAAGCAGAGAAATTGATTTAATCGCCGACGACGTGGCAGCGAATGCTAATTTTCCAAGAAGATGCAATCTTTGCCACAAATGGCTTGTTATGCGCATCAACGTTAAAAAAAAAAAAAAAATCTTCTCTTGTAGGGAATATGACTGTTATCGTTCCCCCCACACCGCTACTCCCTTTTGTCCCAGCTAAGAGGGAGATCAAATGATTTGTGATTACAATGATAGGGTGTTATTTTCAATCTAAATGGCTGGCACCAGGAAATGTAGATGACAAATCCCGCAGAATGATTCACAAATTTAATGATACGCCCACTACTTGTCAATTTTACAAGAAAGAAATTAGAGACCTGCATGTAAATCTGCTTTTGTCCTTGAAAGGCATTACGAGATTAAGTTCAAAGGACAAAAAGAAAAAAAGAAAAAGTTGAACAAATTTCAACGTTACGTCTTCCTTGATGACACGACGCTGGGTTGAACTTGGATCTATGAAGTAACACAAGCCAGCTGTGATTACATGTGCAGGAGGGGGTGTTCAAACAAAAAAAAGGGGGGCAAAAGTAAGTCCAGCAGTTCCCCCTTCAGTCCTTCCTCTTAATACATGATTATGTTGTGCAATGCAGTGCCCCCCCATCCAGACAAGACTGCAGCACTCTCATCAGTCTGAGGACAAAAAGTCATCACTGAGGGAGAAACCTCACCTACCACTGCCCCCTGCTGTTCAAATCCAGGAAGAGCAGCTTCTTCTGTCGAGAAAAAATAAAAACATTGAAGCTGTGTGTCATTCTCACCTCATGCAAACTGAAAAATACATAAACCAAAGGGGGGTTTGTGGACAGGGAAGCTAAAATATATATATATATATATTTTTTGTCAGATGTTTTGGTTTAACAAACAGTTTCCTTTCAAATTTGGGAATCACAGAAAAGTCACAAATGAACCAAGAAAGGGGAAGCAGCTGAATCATTAAGGAAAGGTAAAAATAGAATCTGCATGTCAGAACTTCTCTCTAAAATGTGTACGACTGGATCGTGTTGGCGGAGCGCAGGATGTAAATGAGCGTTAGGTAAGTGCAGACGGCGTTTGAGCGCGCTCAGTCTGCCTCCTTAAACAACCTTTGCAGGATGGCTGATGAAAAAAGACCAGGTAAGAGAGCAAGCAGGAGGCAGCGCTGGAGAGTAAAGACAAGGGAAAACAAGAACATTTGCTAGCACAACTTGCTGAAATTGGTGTTCTTCTTCTTCTTCTTCACCCCCCCCCCACCCCCCCCACCTCAGTGCTTCTTTTCTCACCTCCATCCCAATCCCAGCCCTTCCTCTTCTGCACTCTCTCAATTGGTACTGTTCAGGAAAATAAACGATCTGCAAGTGCAGGCGCAGCGTGGTGCCAGAGTTAACTTAGGCGGTGTCAGAAAGATTTTTTTTTTCCTTTTTTTTTTAAATTGTATTCTCCAAAGGTCACGCTCCCCTTTCTCACAGTCTCTGCCTGTCACCTCAGCTTTGTGTGCAGAATCCTTGCCTATTGATCCGGCCGCCGACAAGCACGTCCTCAGCGGCAAGCTGTTCAAATCACAGCATGCTGTTGTGGGGAGGCTCCCACACCGAGCCCAGATCACAGAGCATTTGATGACGGAGGGAGGGGGGTGAAAGGGCTCACAGAAAGGATCGCTGGATGGCAGGGAGGGAAAGGATAAAACGGGATGGGATGACAGAGAGGAAAGTTGGCATTATCTTCTGTATAAACCACAAATGGAAACCTTCTTCCGACGTGCAAATCCTTCATATTTCTTTCCTATTTATTCTCGTGCACGCTGAATGTGCTTTGAAAGCTCGAATGCTCCATTACACCCTCCCCTTCTTCTCCCTTGTTAAACCAAGGCCAAATCACAACCCCCCC
Organism: Oryzias melastigma; assembly: GCF_002922805.2. Lineage (NCBI taxonomy): Eukaryota > Metazoa > Chordata > Actinopteri > Beloniformes > Adrianichthyidae > Oryzias > Oryzias melastigma. Next base: position 12,260,352 of record NC_050521.1, on the reverse strand, counting down.
CTTCCCCTCCCCATGTGTGATTTCCTCCACAATGCCTCTGGCCGCCTGGCTTGATGGCTCAATGCTCCATGTATGGCATGTGCTGCCACAAAGGGAGGTCTGCGCTTTTATTTAGCTCAAACTTGATACCAAAGCTGTTCAAACACAGAGGCTTTTCCTGTAAATACACAACAGAGGACGGGAATTTGGCTGTTTGTCTCTGGGAGTGCAGGAGAGAGGTGAAGCGCCGTGTGGTCTCAGCTTGGGCTAACGATATATTTCCTTTTACCTGTAGTCCGCCCCGGTATGGGGTGCAGGTAGAATATCAGGGGGGTGTGCTGAGATTTTGGGGTGTAAAATCCCTAAAGCTCCTAAAACACCTAGAAAACCATAAAATTAGTTCATCTATCCATATGTCTATGTTCTCATTTGATCTATTTGGTTTAAAAGTTTATGGTAAATATCCTTCCTGGCATTATTCTAGCTTTAACCGGACTAGAGACAACTTTAGTTTTTTTGTTTGTTTGTCTTTTATTTAATTGTTATTTATTTTTTTGTTGTTTTTTGTTTTCAGGTTTTTAAGGAGGTCTTCCGTAGTTTTTATTTTTTAAATGTAATTTTGAATTTTCCGGGCTATCATGGTTGAGGGGCAATTACTGCACTGTATCTGCATTGTTTTTGGTTTTATTTCTGGAAAGGTTTTTTATGTATTTATTTTCTGTAATTTTTATTTCTTTTGCTAATTTTGGATTTTTGCAAACTATTG
>NC_050521.1:12238779-12259457 GCF_002922805.2 Oryzias melastigma | reverse complement strand
TTTTAATCTTGCTTTCTTCTGCTAATTTTGTATTTTATGTGACTCGCCCATGCCTATATCCAGCTGTGCCTTTTTCTGTTTTTTTTATTTTTTATTATTGTTTTAGGGTTTTTTGTGTTTTTTTTGGGGGGGGGCAATTTTGGATTTTGCAGACTATAACTTTTAGGGGGGCAATCACTGTACTTGCAGGGCCATGTACCCCCTTACCCATGCCTACATCCGGCCCTACATCTGCCTCTTTCTGTATTTGTTTTTTTTTTACATCCGTACCTTTCCCTGCTCTCCACCCCTCTGCACGACCTTTCAGAGGTGTCCTGCTGCTGGGAGTGAAATACGTTTTTACTTACCTTGACAAATTAAAAGATCTCCTGAAGAGAGCAAATGTCATCTTTATTCGCCTGGCCCTATCAATAAAGTTGCCATCGATCCCCGTCTCTTTATCCACAACTCCAGCCTGTGTGGGAGGGACATTAATCACCGCGCTCAGTATTTGTGTGGTCGCTGAGGATCTTTACAAACAGCCGCTTGGGATACAAACAGGCTGACCGCTTGTTGAATTAGTGCTTTTGAGTTGCTGCCCTGACTGAAGACTCCTGTCCACTTGTGTGTGAATTAGCAATTGATTGCTGCCTTATGTCGAGCTTGCAGACGGAGAGTGCCAAGGGATGAAACTCCTGAGTGTGCCGGAATGAAAAAGTCTCTCATCCCAAACAGATATTTGATTATTAAAAGAAAGCACTTTCTTTTTTATTTATTTATTTTTTTCTTTTTCCAAGACCCTGGGGTGAGGACAGCCGTGCACATTTTAATTCAGGTCACACCGAGAGCAACAACATGCTATTAATGGGGCATTTGATTAATTAAATTCCTTGTAAGCAGTGGACTGCTTCTTATGAGACTGTGACACAATATCCTCCCACGCTCATCTCCTCCATGAGTGTTTGCTATTAGTGGCAAGATAATGAGCAACCTCAACAACAACACGGCAGAACATTTAGTACCGCTGTTGTGTTCCAGCGCGGCACAGGCGGCCTCACGCAACACCATCAGGGCCACGTCTACATTTAACCTCTGTGTTACTTGTTGGCAGCTTTTGTTTCCTAATCTCAAACCTGTTAATCAAAAATTTTAATAAACCGCCCATGCAGCCAAATTTCTATCAAGGAAAAAAAGGTGTTTCTATTTCAGGATCAGCTCCTTTGTAAATAAAACCAAGTAACTGCGTTTAATTGTTGCTTATTCACACTCAATAAAAGCAGCTCTGGCAAATGAGAATCCAAGAAGGAGCAGAAGCACTGCACTCTAGTGCCACCCTGTGGCAAACAGTGGAACAACACCCACCCATGTTTGTGAACAATAATGCATTCATATTTATACAATGTATGTTTCCACGAGCAGTTTTCTTCTCCAGAGTTCATATGTCGATTTTTAGTGCTGTGTTTACCACCATCCTACATTTTTATTTTACATAGGTTGTGGCAAAACAGGATAAACATCTATTGAACACACTGAAACTACATTTTTAAAACTTTAAAAAACGTAACTTTTTAACATAAATATGAATAAAAACAGGCAAGAATATTACCCCAAAATAAATCAACTTAAACCTTAAATCTTAAACCTTAATAGCTGGATAGCTCCAATATTGCTCGCCACTTCTGTTGCACCAGTAATGTTAGATCAGGGGGTGTAAGCTAGCAGGAGAGAGTGGAAACAGATTGATGATGGAAAGTGGGGGCAGGTTTACTCCACGGCAACACCCATGACTGATTTCTAATGAACTCCTGCCACTATTTCCTCAAAAACTAAGCAGTTTTATTTTGCCTAAAAACACCAATATAAAAAAACCACAGGAAATGCTTTTATAATAGATAAAAAGATGATTTATGGCTGTAACTACATTATAATAGAAAAGTGTAATGCAGTATATAACCGTTTGAGTAATTTATGGGGAGCTAGGAGGATGAGTGGGGCTCCTTTCTTTGTTTAGACTTTTGTGTGTGTATGTGTGTTCACAAAGAAAATCCTTTCACAATCCCTTTCTCTACTTAAATTGCTCTGCCACATTGTGCAATTACAGCACACTGCTGTGTAGTTGCGCTGCGTGTTGCTCACCCTTTCGGTTGTTTGCTTGTCTTTCTGCATGTCAGGTTATAGTCCTGCTGACACAGTGTTTTTTCTTCTTTTCCTCAGGAGTGATCAAAAGAGGAGGGATGGGGGGGTGAAAAATGAAAAGAAAAATACAGGCTTTACCTGGCTGTACCTGAATGCATCGCAGTTGTTACAGGTCAAATTGGAACCTCTAGATTTCCAGCAAAAAACTGCATTTTTTTCATCAAAATGGTTGTATTTCCAGTGTTCTAAAACATTAAAAAAATATGATCAAATTGGAAAGGAAAGCCAACAATAGCCTTTGGAAAAGAGGAAGTAGAAGTAGCACAGGAGGAGCCACAGGGCCGTGCAGGAAAATAAAGTCAGGTGCAAAGAGACAGAAGGAAAGTGCTTGCAGATAGCTTTTATGCGTTAATTACTTCCCTTGTTAACCTCTCTGTGAACGTGCGCGCCGAGCAGCTCTGCTGAGCATCTGGGTGACGGGCAGCGGCGCTTTAATCCCGCTTTCCTGCGAATCTCTGCCTCTGGAACAGATTCTTTCCGCTGTCAGTCAACGCTTCCTCCAGAAGCCCTCCAAGCCTCTTATTTTAGCAGATAGGATCAGAGGGAAAAGACAACGCGGTGTTTGAATTGCAGTTGTCACTATCCCTGCACCTCTAAAGGGGTTTTAAGCTTTCAAATACTCCGGCAAACCAGGCATTTTTAGTGTCAGTTTTTCTGCGACTCTGACTATTACTCTCACTTAACAGTCTGTCATGCAAAGCGGCACATTGTTTGGCGTTTGTAATTTGATGTCAGATCTCTCTTTTTTTCAGGAATGAAAATAGTCGAGCTCCCGCATCAATAGGATGACTCAGCAACCGTGTGCAGCTTCCCTTTGATGAATAATGTAATCAGCATCCACACCAATCTGTGCCAACAGTTGCATCATGACGGTATGTAGTTTTGTTCGGTTTGCAATCCAATTTCTCTCTTTGGAGTTCCTGATGCAGCACACAACCAGGGACAGAGGCGGTTCTTTGCACCTCTGCCTCAACACTTCCCAGGAACAAGCTTGTGAATTCCCGTCTCAAGTTGTAGATCGGAGTATTTTGTCATGAGAATGGAATTATGCTGCTGTCATTGTACTGTGAGAGATTTTTCCTTTTGTACATTTCATTTTTAGGAAAATTCACAATTATATGAGTGTTTTTCCTGTATGGTCTGAATTTTATCAAAATACTTAAAAGTTTCCTTTGATATTACTAATGTGAATGAAAAGAAACACAATTTTCATTAGTTTGATACTTATTACCCCCAACATTAAAGGGGCCATACCATGAAAAACTAACTTTTTGAACTTTTAAGTGTATTATAATGTTGACTCCTCCATAAAAAGCCCCCAAGAAGTACTTTGAACTATTCATGCATTTCTGAGTAATCTAAAAACCTGCACTCTCAACAGCAGCCCCTCCCATACCCATGAAAACAAAGAGGTCCTCGCGATCTGATGTCACAGAGTGAGAACAGCCCCTTTCAAGAAGAGTCTGCTCCGCCCCCAGTCTAACACCAACACTCAATTTCTCCATGAAGCTAGTGGTGATCAGCAAAAAACTTTCATTTTAGATGCACAATATCATATATCTTCTAGTTGTGTCCAGTTTTCAATAAATTCCTGCTCAAACAGTTTGTTACTTTAGACGTGGGGCTCCTCTACCCAAACAATCAGGAACAGACTTCATGAAGGTGGCCTGAGGGCCCGACGTCCTGTAGTGGGCCCTGTGCTCACTGTCCAGCACCGTGGAGCTCCACTGGCATTTGCTCAAGAACACCAGAATTGGCAAGTCCGCCACTGGCGCCCTGTACTTTTCACAGATGAGAGCAGGTTCACCCTGAGCACCTGTGATAGACGTGAAAGAGTCTGGAGAAGACAAGGAGAACGTTATGCTGCCTGCAACGTCATTCAACATGACAGATTTGGTGGTGGGTCAGTGATGGTCTGGGGAGGCATATCAATGGAGGGACGCACAGACCTCTACTGCCTAGGAAATGGGGCTCCGACTGCCATAACCATCCTTGAGCCCATTGTCAAACCCTACGCTGGTGCAGTAGGTCCTGGTTTCCTCCTAATGCACGACAATGCCCGGCTTCACGTGGCAAGAGTATACAGGCAGTACCTGGAGGATGAAGGAATTGAAACAACTGAATGGCCTTCATGATCCCCTGACTTAAACCCAATAGAACATCTCTGGGACATTATGTTTGCGTCCATTAGGCGCCGCCAGGTTGTTCCTCAGACTGTACAACAGCTCAGGGATGTCCTCACACAGATCTGGGAGGAAATGCCACAAGACACCATCCGTGGTCTCATTAATAGCATACCGTGACGTTGTCAAGCATGCATACAAGCTGGTGGGGGCCACACAAGATACTGAAAAGTATTTTGAGTTGCAGAAATTAAGTTTTGGAAAAACTGGACCAGCCTGGCACATCTCCATTTAACTCTGATTTTATGGTGTCTACACAATTGAGCCCTCTGTAGGCTGAACAATTTTATTTCCATTCAAAGACTTGGCATCCTTTTGTTCCTAAGACACTGACCTGCCGTTATTTGTCTAGATAACCAACTTCATATTGAGATCTGATGTATCTAACGTGTTTCTTCAAAGTGCTCCTTTCATTTTTGTGAGCAATGTATATGGATATAGTTCTCTCTGAAAGGCTTAAGAATATCATGGTGTGGTTCCTTTTAAGACTACAAAAAGGATAACGAAACTTAAAAATTGACCGCTTGACAGCGACATCCACTCTTCCACAAGTGATCCATGCAGTTCTGCCGGAGAACTCGAGATCATCCACTCTCTGCTTCAGCTGGACTCAGATGTGTTCTTTAGAGTTCAGGTCCGGGGGCATTGCTGACCAATCCATAGGATTGACTTCCTGAAGTAGGGCTATAACAATTGTGGTATGATGTGATTGAGCGTTTTCATCCATGAACAGAAATTTAGGGTGTGTCGATGGAATTGGGGGATGATGATGGGTTTCAATTATGTTTCTGGGTTGTCTTGTACAATCAAATCGGCGTTGTGCTGATTGGTGATATTGGAGACCATGTTAACCTCATCTTGTCCTGCATCGCCAACCACCATGGGTTCTGTGTGAGGTGGCTCATCAATGAAGAGAACGGTGGATCATTGTTCATTGTTTAGGTCTCATAGTCTTGTACCCACTGCAGATGTCCACAGCAGTGTCGGTGGAGTCTGTCTGGCATTCAAGTCAAAGGGGTGGAGTCAGTTACCAATACTTTGTCTGGAAACCCTCGTACCCCTCACATCCAGTAAACAGACCAGCAGCTGTGTGACATTTGTAAAACTATGTGTGAATGCATAGGTCCTGAGCTACTGGTCATGGTTGAGGTTTGTCCTTCCTGGGTCTGTCATAAAACTGCCAGCAGTTCTGGTGATAAAACTTTAAGAGACAACAAGTTCACCCGCAGAATCTGACAGCCTACTACCAACGCTACGATCAGGTGGTGCTGCTCGTCTGTTCAGCGACGTCACGTGTTCATGTCTGTTTGAACGATGAACTTGAAAGGATTTACTGGCAAAATCAGCTTTTTATACACACAGAATGTTGAAGTTGATGCGACTTTGAAAAAGGTTTTCTTTTAGAATTATTATTATTAGACACACTATACGGTGAGACGATTATATGGAAAACACCAAATGAAGTGTGTCTATGAGTGCTGGGGCAGATCAATCCAAAATATCAATAGTATTGATCTCAAGTTGGTATCGGATAAATACAGCAGATATCAATATTTCCACTTTTGTTTTTAATTTCAAGATGTTTTTATTTTAACAAACCATTTTCCATATAGTTGAAAATATTGTCCTAATTCTGTTTTTATGTTTATCAGGTAGTTTAAAAAAGGGAAACTCACAAAAAATGTTTTTTTCACAACGATTAAAAACAATTGAAATTTTGAGGTTCATATTACATCTAAGATAAATATTGATCTTGGTATCGATATCTGTGATATTGGCTAGTATCGGATTAGTATCGGATCAATACCCAAATGCTCAGTATTGCCCAACTCTAGTGTCTATGGCCCCAATACAACTGCTTCCCAAGAATCTATGAACAAACACTGTGTGTATGACATCCACTGAATTTTTCACTAAATTCCTAACTTATCATAAATCGTATATATATACCTAATGCATCTGTATTCCTGGTGCCCATCAAAATGTGTGGTACAAACTCTTGTTTAGCCTGTAGTTATCACCAGAGTTATAGATGGATAGAAATAGTGCTTTTTATCAAAAGAGATGAAAACACCCCCTTTCAATGGCCGCAGTGTATCTGGGTAATGAAACAACAGAGATGTGTGGGTAAGCAAAGAACTTGTCCAAGGCAGACATGAACAGTGGAAACAGCAGTGCAGCACAGTCGGAGTCCTCATATCTGATGGAGTAAACGTCGATGTCCACATGGAAGGAGGCTGACTGCTGAGACTGAAGCCAAGAGACTCTCCAAACAGTTCTTTTAACTCCCCACCAAAGCCAATGTTTTTTCTTTTTTTTTTTTTTTTTTTTTTTTCACTGAAGACATGAAACAGCAGAAGGCATTTTTATTACAAATCAATAAATAACTCAAGACAAGGCTGGATATAGGCATGGGGGCGATGGCCCTCAAAAATCCAAAATTGACTAGAGACACAAAAAAGAACAAACTGCAATAAAAATGATTACAACAAAACAATAACAAACAGCAAAAAAATTAAATTAAAGACAAAATAAAAGTGTCAGGTTGAAAGGACAGACAAACTTGTGCTTTGACAGTCAGTCTCCTGCTTGTGCCTGTCCCAAGCTCGGCCATGCAGTGGGAGGAAAATCATTCAACATAAAACTTTATCGACATACAGTATCAAACAGATCAAAGGAGAAGACAGATTTTTTGATAGATTGTATGGTTTCCTGTGCATTCCAGGGACTTGGAGGGATATGACATCCTAAATCAGGGGTGTCACATTCATTTTGGTTCAGGGGCCACATTCAACCCATCTGATCTCAAGTGGGCCGGACCAGGAACACTAAAGCAAAATAACCTGTTTGAGAAATGGTTTGACCTCCTTTCTGTTTTTTCCCCCACAGCCTATTATTATTTTTAATAGAGCTTTTATTATGACTATCTTTTGACGACAACATTTTAGGAATTGTGACTTCACACCCAATCATTTTTACAGAACCTGTACAGCGATGAGTCTGACAGTGAACCATACTGCATCTTACCCAGACGTGGCACGCGCTTGCAAAGAAATACTTTTTATTTCTTGATCTCTTGTTATGCCGGTATTTCTTTTCCTTTGCTTCCCCTAGTGGTGGGATTGCGCATTACAGCCATTTCTTTACTTGATTTTTTTTTTTTAAAACATCCTTATATTTTTTTCTCTTTACAACTGGGCCGGATTAAACTTTCTGGGACCATATGTTTGACACCCCTGCCTCAAACTCTCAGCACACCCAGATTTGCCCCCCTTGATTACCCCATTGTGGGGCTGATTAAATTTGCTCTGACCAAATAATTAAAAAAAAAAAAAAAACGTTTTGCCAAGTTTACTGTTTCATTACATCAATAAACCCCTATTAGTCTGTGATCCATCTACTTAATCTACATTTTTTGAGATTGGGCTTGAACAAAAATAGTTTAAGTGCAATTGTAAAACAGTCCTGGACTGGAAGTGTGAGTTTTTTGTTTTTTTTTTCTTTTTTTTAAGTCACATCCGTTTATCCTAATTAGCTGGAGTAAGATTTTCAAAATAAAAAAAAGGTTACTTTATTTGTACTTTTATTGGTCTCGTAAGCAAAAGGGTAAATATCAGCTTCATAATTGTGAGTCAACGAGAAATAAAACATGTTATGCTTTTTGCTCAGAAAACAGAGCCTGATAAATGTCTAAAGCACAACTAAACTAGATTAATTTGCTCCTTTTAAACATATGAAATACGACAGATTTTGTTTCATCTCTTAAAATATGATAATAAACTACTAAAGTTGAATGAAAGTTCATATTTTATTCTTTTTGCCAACTTTTCCTTTCATAATTACCCGTGCTTAAGTAATAAATGTAAAATTAATGTTGAATTTGAAAAGAGCCTCACAGTGCAGTCCCACTGAGCACAGCTAAAGGAAAGTTCTGGGTTTCTTTCAAAGCGCTGTTAAAAAAAATGTCTCATTTAAAGCTAAGTCAATCATCTTAGCCTGTAATTCATCTTAATGTCATTAAGTAGGTGCATTTCGCGAGATTAATGTGTGCCTCTTGAATCTTGAGAGGAGCACGTAAATCATTATTTCTTTAGCTTCTTTGTATTTTGAAAATCTCTTAGTCTGACTGAAAATAAATGCCCCAATTCTGAATCAGTTATTCTACCTTTATTTAATTATTATAAATTGAAACTAATTAATTAACCAACTGTTGATGCTTGAATTTATTTGCAGCTATAAAACAAACATTTATTGTCTTTAATTACTTTTGTTACTTTCGTGAAGCTCCATTAAGGTGATCTTGGAGCTGAAGTGGTTTGGTGCATCAACAGGCATCAAGGGGTTAAACTAGCTCAACTTACTAAATTGAATGAATGCCCTAGACGGAGCCATTTTATTCACTCCTGGATTATGAGTTTCTTCAAAAAAAGTTGGAAAAAAAGTATGGGATGTGCTTATTTCAAGATTTTTCCCAGCATTCAGTTTGCAGATGCAAATAAATCTCAGCCAGTCGCAATTCTCTTTACCACTGAAGCTGCTTTCCTCTTTCTTTCCTTCCATCTAACAGCGGATAATGTCCACTCTGTCTTGTGAGGGAAGAAGCCAACATATTATCAACAAGCCGTCATGGCTGATAGACTGGCACAAACTGGAAAAATGGAAGTTCAATTTATATGCTAAGCATTTCTTTTTCAAATTGAAAACTTCCTGGACATCAGTGCTACAAAATAAAGCCAAACAGTATCTGCTGTATTTGGAGGTGTTTGATTTTTGTTGTTGGGATTTTACAAAAACATGATAGGTTCAAGTCCGGCTATCATCTGGATTAAACCGGTGAAGGACAGATGGCTAGCAGTATATACTCCACCTCATTACACCACCAGGGAGCCTTTAAGCAAGGCATTTGTCTAATTCTTATCATAAATTCACTTGAAAGTAGGATGTTTGCATGCAGCAAGACATTTTTACTTAACAAAAAGTCCTATCAAATTTAGAAACAATAAACAAAAAAAAATGTTAGAATTATTTCAAATTGAGTCTTATATTGAGCCATTTTGTATTATTTCTTAGCAAATGGTTTGTATTTTTTGAGCTTTTATGTACCTCGTTGAAATTTATTTTGATGGCAGTGGCAATAAAACTTGTGTAATAGGTGGAAATTATTTATTTTTAGAACAAAATGAGAATGCAATCTTAGCACCAGTTGGTCCATCTTAATAAATCATCATAAAATCTGATATTAACACTTAGAACATACTGTAAATCCAAATTTAAAATATTAAAATTGTTTGTGAATCACTTGTAAACCACAATCAGTTTTTTGAATGCTGTCAGACCGAGTTGGGCATTGAACATTAAATTTTTAGAAATAAATAAAAATAGTCTGTGGTAACTTTCACAAATACTGAATATGTTAAACAAAAAAAATTAAGCCAATTTATTTTTTTTTATGTTTTTATTTTTTTTTATCTTTAATCAATTATATTGTCAAGAATATGGAGGAAAAAATGATTTGAACTCATTTTAATGATAATCATTTCCCTACATCTAGTTCCTAGCTCTGAATGAGACAAAATAAATTATTGAGAAAAACTTTGGAAAAAGTGTATAACAAATGTAAGTTAAAACAACTTCATTAATACCTGGTAAAACCTTTTGAATGTCTCAACAAAGTTTTAAATCTTTGCAAGAATCAAATAGTTTGTATTGTAAAACAAGGAAATAGAATTAAACTATTGGACATTTAAATTACTTTTAATGTCCATAAAGCTATGTAATGTTATTATAGAAATGTAAATATTATATTTAAGTTTTTTTTCATAAGCTTAGATTATTATTAAATGAGAAGTTAACATTTAAAATTTGATATTTATTAGTTTTTAAGTGATACAAAATGGAAAGAATATAAAATAAAAATAGCTTATGGCTTTGTAAACCCTGTAAATCTCAAAAACAAAAATTTCTGGGGGCTTTTATTTATTTATTCATTGATTTATTCATTTGTTTGTTTGTTTGTTTAGGGTGGCAAAAATTAACAGTTGTCAATAATAATTATAATAATTTTTTTTCTTCTTAAAATCTGCCATATTTTTCCCCATGGGTTTTCCAGAGTTCATTATCTTATTTTTTACACCAAGTAAAGAACATTTTTTTTTGTCTGTGCACGTTACCCTTTGTCACCAGTAGGAGGAAGCACTTGCCTTCCCTCAAAACGTCCTGACCTCGTTTCAACTCTGAATGTGTAGAACATTTTGTTCTGGTGCATTGTTCCTTATTTTCTCACATGAGGTCAACAGTTTTATGCAGTTAAAAGGCCAGCTGCTCAGGCGACTGTTGCAAAAGAAAAAAAAGAGGATAGATGTCACATTCCTGTGCAAAGCTTGAACGTGCTTTTATAAAGTAAACAAGAACTTTTTTTAAGTAAGTTGGGCAACCATAAACATTTTTTTTTTTTTTTTTGAGTTGCGAAATATGAGTTATCGTGTAACAAAAACATAAAACAGACAAATAACACAGGTTTGTTTCAAGCTTTTTGATTTATTTCATTTTCAACCAAAAGTTGAATCTATGCTTGTTTTGTTTTATCATCATTTGCTTCTGCATATGTGATGCTGCAAGACGATCATTCTTATACTTTTTATGTATCCAAAATCCAATTTTTTGAAGTGTCTCATAAAAAAAGCTAAATCTACATCTACTGCATGTGTGATGGAGAAGTTAATACAGAGCTGCTCTATAAAGACAGACTTACTAACAGAAAACACAGTTGTGGACACTTGTCTGCAACAAAAACCTCCATTCTGCTGGAGAATGAGGTTCACCATGCAACATGAAAGAAAATTCATGAAAAAGGGGAAAGGCTTACATAACATGGTGACTCTTCCTTGTGTGTTTACAGGAATCTTTATCTGTAATGCTCATCAAGCATTGAAAATGTTTGGAGTTTGGACGATGCAGGCGTATCGTCAAAGAGAAGAGTCGACATGATGTTCCCTCTGTCACAGATGCAATCGAGCTGTCCAAGCAGTGAAATGTTGAGCTATGTTCATGCCGCGCTTGGCAACGCACGTACAAGTAACCACTGCCAATGAAAGTGTTTATGGGCATCTGCGTTCAAAACTCTCGCATTGATGCGTAGCTAAACACATTTCTATGATCGTTTTCAGGCTCCACGTACAAAACATTGAACGTGTGTGGTGAAAGTTGAACTAGGTCGAACTTTGACCAATCAGGGGCTCCGATTTGGTACTGAATGGCGTCCATTATAATTCACAGAAGTGCCAACCGTGTGAACATTTATAATAGAGGAGAAATTAATAATTATGGTTGTATGACACCAAGTCTTTTACATATCGTAATAGAGCGGTGAAAGAAAAAGCCAGGAGCGGGATTTGCAAAATTTGCACCGCTCTGACATTTTGCACTAATGCCTCGTTTCCACTGAGCAGTTCAGACCGGATCAGTCCCCTCATGGCCGGTTCAGGTTTGGATCTGGAGTCAGGAAAAGCGCTGGTTGGACGCTTGATGTTTTTGTAAAATCTTTCTGCCAATCAACTGAATACATCGTGTCACGACAGAAGCTCCGCCCAAATGGGCCCATTCCATTTTTTTATGGACCTACGACCAACGGGGGACCAGAAATGGTACCAGTCAGTTCTGTTTATCAGGTCCATTTTGTAATGAAAACACTCAAAAGTCCAGTCCGGTCCTGTCTGGTCTGGATTGCTCAGTGAAAATGAGGCATAAACCTCTTTTAGGTGGTGGACATGCACTGCTAAACAGTATAAAATGAAAAAGAAGAAGCCCCTCCCTACTTGTCCAGTGTGAACATTATGGGCTAAATAGATGTGTTCAAGAACAAGTTTTGTCTTTGAACGGCCAGTGTGCTGGTTGTCTTAGATGGAACACAATGTTCCACATTTATTTTTGGTGGCTTAACATCTGGTTTGAAAACAACAAAACACTGTCACTTTAAGTCTTTATTCTTAGTCTTTGGAGCATTCTGTGACTATTTCATTATACATGTTCCAGAAAACTATGTAAACAATTATGTACCTGAAAAACAGAAAAAAAGGACTTGTTCTCTGGCTTGTATTGGAGTCTGTTGTCATCCTCCACAACAATAACAGCTCATGAAGACAAAGCTTTCAGTAGATGTTGAGCTGAATTGCTCTCTGGGGATGATCCTCTAACTTTAAGACCTCAGACAGCCTGTTTGTGCTGGGAGACTTTCAGCAACAAGGCCGCCGGAGCTGTCAGCAGACGTGTTCTGTAGATGCACAAAATGCAGGGAGAAGTCAGCGCTAAACCCATGAAAAGGCCTCACCAGTCAGCCGAAACAGCCGCCTTTGTTCATTCTATCACTAATCTTCCACAAACCACCAGCATGAAGCACACTGCGCCTTACGTCCCGTCGTGACAATGCAGATTAGGAGCATCCCGGGAAATGAGCGGTGCAATGAAATTTCCTGAAATTAACTAGTCTTTGCCAACAAAGAAGCTGACAAACCCAGACAGGAAAGTCTTTGTGCGCTTCCCACTAGTCCAATCTCATTTAAATTCATCTTTGTGTGTAGAAATCTCAAAACAAAACAAGTACATAAAAGTATATATGCTTATGTTTGCCCTGCAGGTGTCTCGTGTTGCCTTGAGGCTCATTCTTAAAGGTCTGCCTCGTGCAGGCAGAACGAAGCTGTTGCATTCGTCACTAAGCTTTGTAAAGCGAAAGCAGTCCTGCTCAGAACACACTGTCCTTGATTGGTTTTCTTTTACAAAAGGAAGTGGTTGAAAACCGCCTACACACATACACACTGAAACACACAGCAGCTCTGGTGTACAGAGAGACATCATCTATAATAGGATGTTGTCTGCGTGTTGCCAACAAAAGGAAACTACGCGGAAAACATATTCATGGCAAAATGTCACGCTTTTTCTGAGCTTCATTTAAGACGTGCAGTTCTTACACAGGACAAAAAAACAATCTCTAGCTTTCTCTATAAAAAAATAAATAAATAAAGAAGCAAAGCATACCTTTCAGTTGAAGTTGAGAAAGTCATGCAACAGAGAGCAAGTACAGAGATGGAAATGTCATTGTACAAATGAACAATGCATTAAAAATGACATTTGTTAATGTAACCTAGGAGAAAATTGGTTTTAAAAAGAACGATAATGATACTTGATGATGTTTTTTTTAAGTTATCTATCAATTTTTTTTAAATAGAAACCTTCATTGCTCTGTTTTTTGTCGGAAATAATAAACTGCATCCACTGCTGCCAGGTACAGTCATTCCTTAGAGGCATTAGATAACTTTTTTTACAGTCAAAGTGACAGGATGGATGATGAGAAACTAGGGTTCGTTTCCCAGAGGATCCTTGAGCAAACTGTGTTGCCACAAGAGGGCCTTGATCTGGATCTCTCGGTGCCAGTCCCCAGCCAGGGTAAAATACAGGGTTGTGTCAGGAAAGGTATCCGGTACAAAACTCTCTGCCAAGCCAAATGAGCGAATCAGTGAAAGATGATTTGCTGCTGCGAGGGCTGAATGGGAAAACAACAAGCTATCCGTTTACAGTCAAAAACACACTTCTTGACCACCTTGAAGCATTCAAGTGCAACCTCTGAGCAGAACGGAAATCCACATTTTCGTGAACAATGCAGATCCAACAATCCCTGGTTCATGTTGTTTCTGTACCACGTCTCTGTGACCTATTTTACAGATTACAATCTGAGATTTCCACACATCAGAGGTTTGGAGAGTCCTAAGGAAGCCACACATCAAATCAAACAGTCATTTAGGAATAGAAAAGCATTGTTGCACCATCATAGACAGAAAACGGGGATTTTTTTATTTTGACCTTTAGTTCATGATATATGTTAACTTGGAGATGGGCAACTCCAGAACTCATGGGCCGCATTCCTACATGTTTTCCAACATACCCTACTCTGGCATGATCTAATTGGCTGGACACACCTGAACCAGGTAATCAGTCATGAGTAGGGCTTGGATATCTGGAAATCAGTCAGACACAGCGGTCCTTATGGCCTAGAGTTGCCACAACCGTGAATTAATGTCAATGGCATCCATACGTCAACCTTTAAATCCCTGATTGGTCAAAGTTCAAGTGGTCAAATTTCCAATGTGCAGATTTGCTGGTCTACGCAGGGTGCGTCAGAAGGTTGAGTTTTTGATGCCAGAAACACACATATACACACATTTAGATAGACCTTTCAATGAAAGAGCTTGCTTGAGGCTTACCTCCGGTGCCAACCTACAACCACCAGGACCACTGTGGCATTCAATGCCTTGACAAAACACTTCAACACGAGGAAGTCTACCCTGTTATATCAGAGGTTGACCACTCTATCTTTGGTCTAGAGCCAATTATTTAAAAAAACAAATATAATAAAAAAAAGAAATGGCTCAAAAAGTGTAAAAACACAAGAAATATAATTTCAGCAGTACTTTTGTTTTCATTCAAATGCTAAAGAAGGAAACTTGTGTTTTAACAAGTCAGAGCAGTCAGTAACACTTTAGTAACTCAGCTTAGTCATAAACCCTTTATAATCTTTCCTTGACCTAAAAAGAGCAACGTCACAGACAAAGAGAAACATATGCAAGTTAATGTGTAACGCCAATATGTCAACTCTTCAAATAGTTTTCACAAAAATTTCCAGATAATCACATAAGCATGTGTGAAGGGGAAAAAACAGAAAGGAGGTCAAACCAGTTCTCAAATAACATTATTTTAATTAAAAAAAAGTTTTGACCAACTATTTTCAGCCCAAGCTTTTCTGGATTTCTCTGAACATTTTACAGTTTTATTGTTTTATTAATGTATTAGCCTAGGCTTCTTTTATTTAGTCATTATAAAAAGGTAAATATCATCATCATTCTCCACTATTTTAACACCTGTTGGTCCTTGGAGAGACAGAATCCATTCCACCGAGAAGTGAGAAAAAAAGACGTCAGTGAGAGGACACACACATGCACACACACACACAGGCAGACAATGACAGTAAATTATTCGCTCTGCCTCTCGAGCCCAGAAGCAAATCTATACAAACAGTGGTGGCACGCAAGCAGCAGTCGTCTGGGCACGGCGCCAGGCTGTGGAGATGTGTGCCGAGGACAGGCGGGGTCAGACTGCTTCCCTACTCAGCAGGTTTTTGACGGCGTGAATTTTGCACAAAAAAAAAAAAAAGAAACAGTCATGTCATCCAAAAGAGAAAAGCAATGTTTTTTTCTTGTCACAAAGGCTGAGCAAAGCCAAACAGCCTCTTTAACCTCACAGTCAACCATTCAGAAGACTGTACGGCCAAAGAGCACTCCATTGTCTATCAGCAGACCGTCTGTAAAGTATGCATTGATTTTATTTTTTTTCTGCAAACATTTATTTAAATAAAAGCATGTATGTTTGCTTTAAAACTTTTTTCATGCCCTCACTGCTGCGCCCTGTTTTGAAGGACAAAAATACTAAACCTGTCATGCAAAGTACAAACTTTAAGAGACAGAGGCACTGCTACATTTCAAAACGTAATTTGCATTTAGGCTTGACACATATCTACCTTTAAGTACTTTTACTAAGGTGTGTGTGTAATATGTCTGGAGTGCTGCAGCATGTGTCACCTTTCAGAGCTCAGGCATTTTTAGTATGTTTTTTCTTTGCAGCAGAAGCAGGTACAACCTGTGGCTGTGAGCCAGACTGTCGTTAAAATATCTGCCTGTAGGAGGCTCATTGTAACATCAGTAACAGCTTTTGTTAGTTTAATGCAAATGAAGCTGGTTTGAAATGAAAGTATTATAATGATTATTTCACAGGAAACAAAAATAAATAAATTGGGAGCTTTGTAGTAAATAAATCAGAGCCTGTTATGAATTTGAATGATAATTCTCAGATTAAAGCATTAATATTTTCAATGCTTTAATTTGAAAGGAACACACATTAGTGGTTTGATTATTTTATAAACGTGCCTATAAAAGACAGCAAACATGTTTTTTTTATTTTTTTTAAATTATTAAATAGATAAAGTGTGGAGCTTCAATCTGAGGACTTGGCCTCTAGAGGGCCCACTAATATCACCTGTACCTGAGTCTGCCTCCTAATCCTGGCTGCTGCAGGGTGTTAGTTTTGCTTACTGCTGACATCTTTTCCCTGATTATGTGTGTATGCAGGTGCTATGCTTTCTTGGAGGAAATAGAAGGGTGTTTTATTTATCCATCAAAGCGACAAAAAAAAAAGGAAAAATAAAAATGGTCACTGGGCAAGGAAACTGCAAAGGAAATGGAGTGTTGCTGGCATCAGGATACACTTTTAATGTAATTTTCCTGCAAAGGTTGGCAAAACAGCTGTGGGACTGTTGATGTGGTGACATTTAAGCAACTTTTGGCGGGGAAGCAAGCCGGCTTGTGCCACCGGCAGTTACCGCATCCCTTTCATATCCTGACGACTGCAGCGCCAGCCAAGTTTTTCACATCTGCTTTATGTCTTTGGCAAGCATGAAAGGGTCAAGCTGACGATTAAACGTTTGCAGGTCAGTCTCCCATGTTGCAGCAGCAGCAGTGTGAGGCTCCGGGGATCGTTCCTTTCTTCAGATTTGCTGTAAGACTCCAGCTCAGTGGGAGGCTGTTTTATTTGCATACAAACTGATACAATATGATTTTATAGCTGTCATAGCTCCTCTTCATGGCAGCTTTGATTCTTGATGGTCCCAAAAAGCTTTTGTTGAGGCTGAAAAGGGAATTAGAAAGCTAAACTTGTTCCCTGACAGGCTTTTCGACCTCAGCGGTGTGTGCAGCAGGTCTTTGCTGGAAAACCCGGCAGATTCAGTTTCACTTTAGCAGTTTGCTTTGGATCTCATGTGATTAGGATCATGCTGGGAAGCATTGTAATGAGTTCTGCTTACAGTAAATGGATGTTCTTCCAGGACTTTAAGGGATTAGAAGTAGCTAAAGACCCACTCCAATTAAAAGTTTGTTTTTTTGTGTGTTTTTGGCATGTTCTTGTGGCATTTTTTCATGATAGAGGATATAAATAAAGAAATTTAAGCTTTTCTGAGAATTTCTTCTTTTAGATCAGGGGTGGGCACCAAACTGGAATAAATGATATTGATAATTCTTAATCATGTTTTATTTTCCCTTTAATTAAGCACTTCAAATACTTTGATCGTTGTCTGGGTGCAGAAAGTTATCCTGCATTCATGTGGTAGTGGAAGATTTGTTTTCTTCCTGATGATCATGTGCATTTTCAGAGTCAGTAATTTTTCTAACACCACATGAACGCTGTATTTCTCTAAACTTGCGTTTTTCCCAGAAAGAAGTACACCGATTGGTGAATTTGGCTCCAAAATGAGAGTAAAAGCTGCATCTGTGTCCGAGCTTGTGTCTGGCTCTAAACTGTTCAACTGGTATAGCTCCAATAGAGCTTGTTTATGTTACAACGTTGGGGTTGTGAGAGGCTGTAAGCAAGCGGGAGAGAGATGGATGATGGGGAGTGGGGTTGGGCTCACTCTATGCCAACAGTCCCGCCCACAATTCAGAGATGAATTTCTGATAAACTCCAGCCGCTCTGCAGAAACTGTCCTAGGAATTTTTGTTTTTTTTGGCTAAAAACAGCATAATCATAATTTGATAATTTGAAGACCACTTTTTTTTACAACAGATCAAAAGAGGATTGAAGTGCGACTTTGATGAGTTTAAGGTGATGTACTACTTGGAGCATTCCTATATTGTTTGTGACAAATTTCCTGATTTGAAAACAAAATCTTATGTTAAAGGGGCCATAACATGATTTCTTAAGCCTGCCAGAGTGAACTATATTTATATATATCATTTATTACCTTTGGTAAAAAAAAAAAAAAAAAACATAAACATAGTGTCTCTATCATAAAGCACTCTGGAATATATATTTTTTTTCTTTAAATAAAATTGAATCTGTTCAGGTATTTGTTCAAACAGTCTCACAAAAACTTTTAAATCAGTTTTTTTTTTAACTTTATTTCACAGCAGCTCAGTTTCCTTAAATCTGATCAGCCCTTTTTTTAGTGTTTCACCTGTTGGCTAAAAAAGATGCTTTCGACACAGGAAGGAGAGCCACCCTGAGGCAGTGTTTCTTGGTGTTGGGGGGGGAGCTTTCTCATGCTTGCTCTCTGACAGATAGGGGAAGTTTGCGGTCACTCCGGTGCCTAAACCCTACACATCACATCTGCAGGGCGTGGTGGGAAAAAAATGTCACGATGTCACCTCATGTCACGTGGGAAAACTTCTGCTTTTCTGAGGAGGTATAAAACCCGGGTGAGTTATTCTTGCGCACAGAGCTCGTCTGAGATGTGACAGACGGGCAGCTGGGTGTGAGTGAAACAATCAGAAAATAACATATATGAAGATTAGGTCAAAAGTCAGTATTTTTTGGGGGGGGCTAGGAGCGGGCAGAAGAAGTTTTATAATTGTTATTAATATCAAAACAGCAGCTATTTTAGTTGAAGTTCACTACTAATGCTTAAATAAACTTGTATTGATTGATTTTTTGGTAATATTTGTCAATAAATATATTATTATTGACTCAGAAATTGAGGTGGCAAGTGCCAACATTTGTTCTTCTGGCAGCTGGCCCCTTTTCCCCCCTGTGGCTCCGCCCCTGGTGTTGGCCTAAACATGTACTTTAACACTAGCAATTAAGTAAATGTATTTACATGTGTCTTTGCACGTATATACTTTACAGATTGCACGTTGAAGATGATGGTGTTTTCGAAACTAATCGGAGAAAACAGGTCTGCACCGCACCATAAAAACATCTAGTATCCTTTTGACCAAAGAAGACCCTCAATTCTTTAGATTTTTGAGATGTCCCTCATTTACCACACCCCAAATCTCAATTTAGACTCCCACAGAAAGAAACAGCAATGGTTGGTTGTTGTTGTTTCTTTTATTATGTTCTTTTATGACTGTATTTGTTCCAGAACAGCCACCGAAGAGGCAGAAGGCTGTAATTTGCCAGGCAGAGAGAGGCATGCAGTTCAAAACACACTTAATGCTCTGACTCCACAACACCACATGACCTTACATCAAATAACTTTACATTTAAATGCTTTTTAAATATATTTTATTTTATTTTATTATTTGCAGCAGCTGGATTACTGCAGTAGACACAGGAGAAGAGCAAAATATGCAACAAGAAAACAACAAATATAAATCCAACATCGCAAAGAGCTGCTAATCAGTGCAGAGAACGCAGAAATTGTCTAATTTAAAAACCATTCATGTCTGAAATTTGTCTTCAGCAACAACGAGAAAAAAACTGGAGGAGGCTGACAAGCGAGTCTTGTTAATGTGACAGCTGGAATTCCTTGAGAAAAAAAGAAGTCTTGTGACCTTTTTATTGACAGTCAGAGCACACGCCCCCAAACACACGTGCAATGCAGCAATCTGTTTTGCTCATGCAGACGAGTAAACAGGCAGCCTGGTTGCATGTTTCTGTGTTATTGTAAAGCAGCCAATGTCAATGGATTGTTCTGCTTTGGTGTGCCCAGACTGAACTGTCATCACCTGAGAATTACCTCTGCCTGCCCAGGCTGGGTGTTGGCCCATCAGCCTGCTATGATCTCAACAAGCGTGGCAGGTGAGACCTGCTGCAAAAAAATGCACAAACACGGAAAGGTCACAGTGTGTGGAATAGGTCCTACACCTCCAGTTCCTGACACACACACTTTGCAAGCTGTCCAAGAACTAGCTGTTGGTGAGACTGTTTCTACACTGAACAAAAACGTAAATGCAACACTTTTAAAAAAAATTGTTATTATTATTTATGTATATTTGTCATAGGAAGGACTCCAAGATCTGCAACCTTTTCTACACACACAATAACAAATTGTCTCAAATATTGTTCACACATCTGTCTAAATCTTATTCTTTGCTGAGATAATCCATCCCACAGTATGTTTAATGCACAGGTGTGCCATATTAAAATGCTGATTCAACAGCATGGTTTTTGCAGTTGTGCCTTAGACTGGCCACAATAAAATGTCAGTTTTGTTTTATAGATGTGGAGATGTGTTGCAAAGCATGAGGTGAATGGTGGTCACATTCAGACACTGTTTTTCTGAGTCAGTTTCTGGCCAGCATAAAGCAAAAGTGTTCAATAAACATGCCATTTAATCAGAAATCTTGACATGGCACACCTGTTCAATAATCATGCTGTCTAATCAGCATCTTGATATGGCACACCTGTAAAATAATCACTGTCTAATCAGCATCTGGATGTGGCACACCTGTAAAATAATCACTGTCTAATTAGCATCTTTATGTCGCACACCTGTAAAATAATCAC
>NC_050521.1:12237803-12238360 GCF_002922805.2 Oryzias melastigma | reverse complement strand
TGCTGTCTAATCAGCATCTTGATATGGCACACCTGTAAAATAATCACTGTCTAATCAGCATCTGGATGTGGCACACCTGTTCAATAATCATGCTGTCTAATCAGCATCTTGATATGGCACACCTGTAAAATAATCACTGTCTAATCAGCATCTGGATGTGGCACACCTGGGAAATAATCACTGTCTAATCAGCATCTTGATGTGGCACACCTGGGAAATAATCACTGTCTAATCAGCATCTTGATGTGGCACACCTGGGAAATAATCACTGTCTAATCACCATCTTGATGTGGCACACCTGGGAAATAATCAGTGTCTAATCAGCATCTTTATGTCGCACACCTGTAAAATAATCACTGTCTAATCAGCATATTGGTGTGGCACACCTGGGAAATAATCAGTGTCTAATCAGCATCTTTATGTCGGACACCTGTAAAAAAATCACTGTCTAATCAGCATCTGGATGTAGCACACCTGGGAAATAATCACTGTTTAATCAGCATATTTATGTCGCACACCTATCCATTTATCATGCTGTCCAATCTGCGTCTTGATAT